>NC_141833.1:17430449-17720449 GCF_982586985.1 Callionymus lyra
TAGTCCAAATTTAAACCCTAAATAAGGTGGAAAAGACGTTATTTTAAATAAAACTAGGAAAATAATTTTGAAAAAATTAAGAACAATAAGAAAATCAACCGCTGTCTAAAAGAAAGGAATGAGATTAGGGTTTTAAAAAGAAAAAAAAAGAAAATATATGTATATAAAACTGAAACAACACAATAAAAGAATGAATTAGAAAAAAAAGAAAATAATAATAATTATAATAAAATTAACTAAATCCAACGGAACAAAATTAAATATATATTTATATTTTTAAATATTATTTAAAATAATATATATATATATTTTAAAATACATGTAATAAAGACAAAAGGCACATACATTTTATATATATATATATATATATATATATATATATATATATATATGAAGAGCAATACAGTATTAAGTAAGAAATGAAATAATTTAAATGAATTCAATATACAACAAAATAAATAAATTAAAATTGATTATATTGTGAAAACCACCACTATAAATCTAAACAAGGTTCTTAAAAATGAATAAAAAAGCTGCTATGAAGGATTGTAGAGCAACTATCATGTCAGAAAAGTCTCACTAAAGACTTGAAATGTTACAATCGTCTCCATATTTTGGTCCCACGGTTGAAAACGGCGAGCAGGAAACATCAAGAGAAGCACTTCCTCGCACATTACAAACACTCCGCTCTAATCAAAACTACAGCAGACAAACAACAACTTGTTTCGGTTTCGCCCATGAAAGGCACTCGGCGCCGCCGCTCCTCCGGGACGCCGTGCCGTGTTTATCGCCATCTTGTTTATTTTGACGTCTCCGGAAACCTTTCATGCAACATTCATGCCCCCCCGACAAAAAAAAACAACAGGCATTCAAGTGACAGAGACGCAAACGAGGGCCGACAGGGAGATGGCGAGGCTTCCAGGGGCGAGACGGAGCACACGGGGGAACGACCGCCGACTTCGGAACTTTGGTCGTCCTGCGCTCATACTCGCACGCTCGGCTCCCACGACAAGTGACGGTTGTAGCTAACGTGCTAGCAGCGTCTGCGCAGTCACGTAACTGATAACGTTTAACGTGCTTTCTTTTAAACAACCCACCTTCGTCACTGTTTCTTTGTTGCTCACACAATTAAGACCTATCAAACACACACAATTCATCTAAATTACACAAGCGAAATATGTGTCGCACACGTGTATAAAACCATGATTCACTGTTGCACACACGACAACAACACGATTGTCTCAAAAAGATTTTTGTATGATTAATTCCATTCGTTACTCATTCGTGTCTGTGGTTGAAATCTTACTTATTGGATGATCAGTTACTTACAATGGAGTATAAAGATGCGACCGAGACAGTTCCCGCTTTATAGTGAAAATCGGCCACTCTATGAGAAGGTTCTGTATTACTCTCTCCTTGTACGAGTAAAATCGTTCTGACATTAAACCCTTTCTAAACTTTGATGTGTACTCTTTAAGCTCATAGCTTTAAGTCAAACTGGTAACCTGATTATTTAGAAGCAAAAAAACACACCCTAGTTTGGACGTGAAATTGACGCACATTTATGACACACAGATTAAAAAGTACAACAACGAAAACTTCAACACACACAAGTGCTTCCTAAAATAATTACTAAAATATGTTTTTTTTTTAGACTATCTGAAGCTGACTGTGTGTACACGGTGTGTAGTGGTTCACGGTACGAGTCGACATCGATACGTCGACAATAATCGCATATACACACACACGCACACTATTGTGACGTCCCTGTTTTGTGTGCGTCTCCATCAACGTGAATGACGTGGAGGAAGTCACGAGCGCGAGTCAAGCATGGAACCCCCCGCGGCACCTTGGTCTTCTCATGTGTCCCCTTTAGTCAAAATAATTGCCTGCTGCTGCTGCTGCTGCTGCTGCTGCTGCTTCGACACACACACACACACACACTTACACTCGCTCGACACACACTCCGACGCAGGAACGCACACGCTCCGGAATGGTGCCGAAGTCATTATAAAGTTCAGAACCGTTAAGACAAGCACTTCCTAATCATCAGCGAGCGCCAACCAACCTGATTACGCCGCTGAAGACTTCAAACATCGGGGTTGTGTTTAGTTTGACTCTCTCCTGCTCGCACACACACACACCTACACACACACACACACACACACTTACACACACACACTGGCCCTCCCCTGTCTTCCTATCTGCTTCTCCCTGCAGCTCCCTCTAATTGACTTCTGCCTTCCTTCACTTCATTTCATCTCTTATTTCGGTTTTATTTCCCCCTTTTTTTTTCATGATCCCTCTGTCTTCAATTATTCATCCCTCTCTCTTTCTCCTCTGATTTCCCTCCATCTGGTCCTGGTGATGTTTAATTCACCTCTTCATTTGGAGGAGAGGCCAACGCCGCCGCCGCCGCCGCTGCACACGCTGTTAATTGGTTTTTAAGAGCGGTAAGTACACACACATGTACGCACACACACACACACACACACACACACACACACACACACACACACGCCGTCCCACATACGCAGAGGAACACACACTACCCCCCCCTTTACCCGCCGCTGTCGGAGCACACTGTACATGTCTGGCCGCATTAGCGTCACCAAATGAGCACCGAGTGAAAAAGCATGTGAGCGAGCGCGAGTGTGTGTGTCCGTCTGTGCGATGTGTTCGATTGCGTGTTTGTGTGTTTTGGTGTTCGGTGAGCGAAGGATGAGAGAGAGCGGGTCAATGCTGTAAATGTTGCATTCGATAAAATTTAGAACACGCTTCACAAGTGTGCGATTGAGTTGGGGTTTGAATGTGTTGTGTGCGTCGATTTAAGTGGTATTTTTTTTTGTTGTGTTTGTGTGTTGCTATGAAAGTTCAGGTTGTCTTTTTATACAAACTTGTATTGTTGATAAATCTATGGCTGTGATTCTAGTTTTTGCCAGAACTGGTTTATCGATTTTCACGTTGTCATTTTTTATCGTACGATTCTCGTTTCGTGGGTTTTGTATTTTTCCGAACTTTCAAATCCTCATCCTTTAAGACACTTTTATTCGTGCAGGCTTTTCCTTGATTCTCTGAGACTCTGTGTTTGTAGATTGTTTAAGCGCCTTGTGACCCTGGTCTAGAAAAAGCGCTCTACAAATATTATTTACTTAGGGAATAAGTATATTATATAATCGTGAATTAAACTTTTTTTTTAACTCTGATTGTGTGATTTATCATTTGCGATTTTTATAGTCATTTTTATAATGTTGACAAAATGATGATGATTTTTTGTTCCTAATAATTCCGACTGTTCGATTCCAGTTTTGCAATTCTAGTTTTTCCAAGAACAGAGATACTGATTCCTGTTGAGTCATTAGTATCGATTTTTTTTTGGTGGTTGTAGTTTTGTGAAGTTCAAATGCAGATTCTTGTTTTAAGGATTAAAATTGTGCGATTCTTGTTTATCTTTTCTTCAGATTCAGACTTTATTAATCTCTCTGGAGATCTACTTCGGGAAATTTGGTTTCCGGTTCACAGCAGACAATAGAAGGTACAACAACTTTTCATATAAGCAAGAACAAGAACAAAGTGCAAATTAAAAGGAGCAAAGTGCAAAGAGAAAACAAAGTAAATATACTGTATATCTTAGTGTGTGATACTCATTTAGCAATTCTATTCTAGTGATTAGAATTGTGCGACTCTCGTTTTGAAATTCTATCTATCCACCTATCTATCCATCCATCTATCCATCCATCTATCCATCCAACTATTTATCTATCTATCCATCCATCCATCCATCCATCTATCTATTTGTGAATCTAGTTTTCAGATTTTTACAATTTCCTGTTTTCCTATAATTTTGGGTTTGTTAAGGTATAATTATTTTTGTTGCGTATTCTTAATGAGCAATCGTCTTTTTGCGATGCTTATTGTTCTTTTTTCTCTTTGTAATTTTTATAATTAAGCTTATTTGTATTTTTTAGATTACAATTTTAATACCGTTTACTAATTGTTGTGTTTTCTTACAGTGCTATTCTTGTTATTTATTCTCGCTAGTTTGTGCATTTTAACATTTTTCATTAGTCAGGAATCATGGAAAGAATCACATTTCTTTCAATTCCAATTTTTCTACCTCATTTTTACTAACCTGGTGTACAATTGCACAATTCTGGTTTTATCATTTGTATCATGGGATAGATTTTATGAGATAATGTTGTCTTGTTTCGTAAAAGTCGAACATGACTTTCATGTTTGAATCACCGAGAGAATTTCGTTCCACCAAATGGATTTTCAATCACTCTATAATTAACAAACTAATTACACTGATTTTTCCAGCTACAGCTCTTGAATCCATCATCGTTGATCTCTGGGCAGTTTTCAAAGTTTTGAGCAGCAGAACAACAAAGTCTTAATGAGAGATTTAATTGAAAGAAAGCAAAAACTAAATATGAGAAGAAAAGAAGGTAAGAAAATATGTGTCACGATACAGTGACAAGAGATGCAATATATAGTGATACTGTAGTAACAAGTATATATGGGTAGTATTGTCGAGTACTTGACTCTGGTGTTGCAGTATTTGCAGACCACATGACTCTTGATGAAGTCGTAACTGCTTTCATTTGTTTTTAAACCAAAATATGTCCAAATAACGTCTTTATAAGCTGGAGTCAAATGTATCCTCTCGTCCTCAGTTGAATAGGATGCAATGACCGTTGCCATCGAGCGGGCGGTAGTTAAATTGCAACCAAAAACTGAACAACACGCATTTTATTGAAATTCAAACTATAAGATAAGTACAATAAAAAATCAAATGTGTTTTATCCAATTTTCTTAACCACAGGTATTTACATCGTAATCATGGCTTTGTGTTTAAAAGTATTGCTTAGTTTGAGTCGGGAATGGAATGTCTCAAAATTATTCCATCCGTTCATTTATTCTAGTCGTTGACTTTCTGGTTGAGAACTTTCTTCTCCCCTTTTTTGGAAAATCAATAACTTCCAATGGAGTATAAAGATGCAACCGAAACAGTTTTTGCTTCAGAGCGAAATCGGTCAATCTATGAGAAGGTTCTGTATTACTCTCTCCTTGTACAAGTAAAACTGTTGTGACTTTAAACCAATTCTGATCTTTGCTCTCTATTATTTAACTTCAAGTCCTGACCTGCTCATTAAATTGAATCGATACATTGCTGTTGAAATATCGATAAGAATATCGAAAACTATTGAAAACTAAACTATACATCAATTAACAAAAGCTCTAAAGATTTTGAGCTACAGTATTTTGTTTCTCGCAATCTTTTCCCGAATCGTCAAAATGGCTTCTGGGTTTTGCTGCTTCATCTGTCAATAAAAAAAAAATAAAAAAAATGTCTAAATTAGCACTCTGACTCGACTGCCCTACTTTCACATCCGAGCGCTCCTCGAAGGAACCAGTTGAAGAAGAACTCTGTTCCGAAAACCGCGAACGTCGGCTCGGGGTAAAAATAACGTCACTGATGTGGTTATTACGCGGCTGGAAGCGTGACCCGTTAGAAGGGGAATGACATTGTCACTTCGGAAAAAAAAGGTACCAAGTCAGCGGCGCCTTTTGTATGCAAAACCCCCGTCTGAGATTTCCATCTCGAGAGCGAGGGCATGAAATATCACTTACATTATCCGACATGAAAGCGCGATAACAACTTGCAAAATAGGAATCAGTTCTTGGAAATCTGTGTGGAAAATTCAATCTATTTCCTTCAACGTTGCTGATGGGAAACCAGCCTCATTTGCATCCCTCCATCTCCTCCCTCCCGCCTCTCCTTCGCCACATTAAAAAAATCTCTCCTGGTTTCCAGCTAGCTTGACAGTTTTTTTTTTCACTTCCTGATGCATAGATTTAATAGAGCCGTGTTGAGAGAGTGTGAAAACTGCAGTTTTTTTTGTCAAGACTTCACAGCGCAGCAACATTCAACATTCATCACTCCTTCGGATGTCGGAGCACTGTACCTCGGCTCCGGCGCACTTTGAAGATTTCCCCGCGATGGCGAAGAATGTAAAATATGGGAGAAAAAAAAAGAAGTCCTTTCAGGTTTTGTGTGTTCTAATTTGGACTCCTGACGTGTCAACGCGGTTTGATCTCCGAGGAGAAGGAGTCGCTGTACTTTTCCCGTGGAATACTTTGCGGGGGACGTCAAGTATTTGAACGTTCCTCGAGTGTGTGTTGATAAAGATTATTTTTAACCTGATGGGGACGTGAAATATTAATACAGCTACTTCTGTCGTGTCAGACATCCTTGGAGTCTGAATCTAAAAACACATCTGAGCACAGATTAGAATGTAGAACTCAAGGCCAAATCTAACGCGAGAGGTTTTTAATATTTAGGTAATCTAAGTAGAACCAATGCTTCTCCACTTTGACCAACAACTTGTGTCGTCTCTGGGTCAAGGTGACCCGAAGGCCTGCCAACAAATGTGATTGTGGTATCCCTTGCGGTGTCTCAGGGTCAAGGTGACCTAAAGCCCTGAAAAACAAATGTGTTTGAGCTATCCCTTGTGTTGTCTCAGGGTCCAGGTGACCCGAAGGCCTGAAAACAAATTCATTTGTGGTATCACTTGTTTTGTCTCAGGTTCAAGGTGAACCAAAGGCCTGAAAACAAATGTGTTTGTAGGTGAACGACCTTCACCACTGCAATTCACCTTGAGATCCTGACGATGACTGAGTACGAGAGGATACAGTGACTCCAGCAGCTTTTAAAGCTGAGGTTTGGACATATTTTGGTTGCAAAACAAATGAAAGCAGTTACGACTTCGTCAAGAGTCATGTGGTCTGTAAATTCTGTACATTACTAACAGCGGCAGGATGAGTTCAATGGGAGGGAGTGAGATGTTTTTACACTTTCAAAAATCACAATGATGTTAAGTAACTAGTATTAATAGTAAATAAGTAAGTAATTTATATTTATATAGGGCTTATCCCGACCAGGGTCACAAAGCACTTAAACAATCAAAAAAATACTCAGTATTATCTTGACTTTTAAAGTACTTTATATATTTTATTGAGAAAAACACAGGAGTTCCAGAAAATCAAGGAAAAGCCTGAACAAATAAAAGTGTCTCAAGATGTTTCTTGAAGGAGTCAGTAGATCCATCAAGCGCAAAGAGAGAGGAAGATCGCTCCAAAGCTTAGGATCAACAGCCTGGAAGGATTTCTCTCCTCTGGTCCTGAACCGTGTTCAGGAACCATCAGTAGATTCTGATCCACAGACCTCAGAGCCCGAGCTGGGGTGTAAGGCTGGATCAGATCACTGATGGAAGGCCTGACCATGAATAGATCTGAAAGTAAGAACTAGAATTTTAAAATTGATCCTGAAAGAAACTGGAAGCCAGTGAAGAGTTTTAAGGATCGGAGAAATGTGAGTTCTTCTACTAGAGCCGCTCAGAATTCTCGCTGCAGAGTTTTGTTTTAACTTCAGGCGAGACAGATCCTTCTTGTTTAGACATGAAAACAAGCTGTCACAATAGTCCAGGCGAGAAGAAACAAACGCATGGATTACAAGCTCCAGATGATGTTGTGACATCATTTTCCTAAGTTTAGAGATTTTTCTCAGTTAAAGGAAACAGTTTCTAGTCAGTTTTCTGTGTTAAACTAGAGACATGTCTTTATCAAATACAACACCCAGGTTTCTCAGGCTCAGTTTGACAGACTGACCCAAGTCACCTGAGTACTGACTCAACCCTGGAATCTTATCATCAGGAGCAATAACCAGAGTTTCAGTTTTGTCCACATTTAGCTGCAAAGTGTTTTCACTCAGCCATTGTTTGATTCGATTTAAACTAAATGGCCAAACAGAGCGTTTAAATAATTTGAAAAATAACCATTTAAACTCTAGATTATTGTGGTTAAGATAAGATATTTCTTTATTCTTTCCAAATAAATTAAATAATAAAAATGAAATAAAATAAAGTAGTGTTTTCAGTAATGTAAGTGTTAAATGTCTAAAGGTATATCTGGCGGGAAATGAAGTATTCTCTGGTATGTACCGAACATAAACCTGATGAAGACATCAGAACTCTGACAGTGTTGGCGGAGACGCTCGCTCGGATTCAACGCCGCCGCGCCTCTGATCTGGTCTTCACCTGTCAATTAAAGCGGCCCTGTGGGGGGTCCGGGGTTCTACGGAACAGATTCTGTATTCCTGCGTTCTCTCCGACAGCAGCTCTGATCGCTCGGTCAAAAGGAATCACAGCCACGTTTAGGATTAAGACGCGATTTTCTTTTTCAGAAACGTGACCCGGAGCCAGTTTCCTGGCGGGCGGGTTTAAGCTAATAGGTGGGATTAAGTAGAGTCTTGCCTGCTAGCTAGGGCTTTTTGGAAAATGAGTTGTATCATCTGGATTTAGGTTTGTCGAGATCTAACATCGCAAACGATTAAAGAAAATTTGAAACATGAGCAGATGCTGTTACTATTATTAGAGTTCCGACTGTGGTGTTCCTCAGGGAACAGTTGTAGGTCTTCTCTAAATCATCAGGGAGTATGTGGTGGATGCGGTCGGACTATATTTGTGTTTCATATCTTTGTGGTCCAGCATCTTAAAGGCTCTGTTTGTGGGCGCGCTGAGTGCCATTAAGCTAGCAGGGACGCCATTGGTAAAATGTTTGGCGACATTGTCGGCGTCCCTGAGATCACTCCGGCCACTCTCAAGACCAGACGGTGATGGAGGAGTCGGAGAAAAGAAGCGTCTCCTGTGCATCAACGCTTGTATTATTGATGTGTCCCGGAGATGATCGTGTGCTCGGTGACCTCAGATGACCTTTTTTCAGAACGACCTACAGACGTCTGGTGTTCTTGTTTATTTACTTTTTAATTAAAGATATTTTTAAATACCTAGAAAAGTTTTCTTCTTCAACATATTCTTATGTATATAAGAATATTTGTACATATATGTATATAAAAGGTTTTTTTTATATACTATTCTTGCCTTTTTGTCCCTCCCAACGACAATTAAAAAAAAAAACATTTATAAGAACACTTTATAAGGTGAATATTTTATTTTAGGGTGTGTTTTAAAAAAAATGTTTAAGTACCTTTTTTAGTATCAATCTTTTATTCCCAACATCACATGTTTTCATGTTTTTTATTACTCAAAGATCAAACATTTTCTTTCCGTACACATTTTATTTATTATTCTCTTCTTCAAAGATTATCAAAATATTATTGTGGATGAATATATATATATATTTTAATTATATTTATAATTGTTTAAATGAATAATCAGATTCAGAGTCAAATGTTTTATACAATAAAATCATTTCAAATTTTCTTTTTAGTTTTTAGTTTCTTTCTTATTCATTATTTTCACATGATTGATGATAATTTGTTGTCATAGTTTTTAGATTTTTTTTATTTCTGTGTTTTTGTTAATGGTTGTGGGTCTTGCTTTTATTTTACCTGAAGATTTTCTGGAACTTGATTTTGGAGGATTTTGTTTTCTGAGGTTTATTTTATTTACACCGTCGACGTCTCGACTATATTCTCTCCTCAGCTGAACCTTATTTTCCAGTCGAAAACACTTTTGTATTGTCATTTCTTTTAACTTTTACACTTTCTTTCTGTCCTCCCATCACGCTGAGGGACGACATGAGACGTTCCATCTCCTCCTCGACTAAACCTCTAAATAGAATCCAAACTTTCAAGGTATCATCTGGAAGTAAACAAGTTTGATTTTTAGCTTCGTGGGCGAATCTTTAAAAAAAAAAAAAAAAATACTGTACTTGACTTCAGACGTCAGAGCTCAACCTCTGGAGGAGAAGCGAAGCTTCGGATCTTTTAAAAATAAACCTGAGGAAGATCCACGACTCTAGATATTTCTGACTCGCAGGTTGTTGTTTTTTCCAGCACAAATATGGAGTCGGAACCTGGAGACGAGCGGCTCATATCTGGTGAGTCAGAAGCCAGTCACGCTGCAGATGCTCCTGCGGACCCATGAGTAAAGTGCGCAGTCACAGACCCAAAACCCGAAAGAAGCCACTGATGTCGCCTGCTTCGGAAAGTCAAAAGTTGCGAGCCTCCGGTCGCAAACTCATTAGTTACATGAGAAGGAATGCGGGAGGCTGAGTCAGCGTTTTCCACCGGGATCCGTCAACTTTCAACATTCAGCGGGAATCATGTGAAAACAAAGAGGACCGACACGGAACCTTGAGGCACGCCACCCGACCTCACGCTCAGAGACTTTCCCTGTTGCACGATTCACCAGTCATACTGAACGATTCAAATCCAAGAGTTAGTTTAGTGAGACTCACTGAACACACCTTTAGCAGTAGATGGAGTCATGACTCATTTAACCCATGAGTCATTTATCTTTTTTTATCACTTTTACGTGTTAGTCTCGCCCGTTTGGTTTCTCTTTTCAGTCTCTTTCAATGTTACTTTAAAAATGTTCTGATCCTTAACAGGTTTCTAAAAAAATCATTTGAATCACATGCTTTACATGACTCATGGGTTTATAATTAAAATCTTTAAATATTAATCGTCATTGCCTTGAGATGTGATTCGTGCCACTTCAAATGATTCAAATCGTTACTTACTTAAGAGTCGGATTCAAATCCAAGAGTCAGTTTAATGGGACTTTAATGAGAGTTTGTGTGACTCATTTAACCCATGAGTCCCCAATCATTTTCACGACTTTGAACTGAATGTAAGCCTTAATTTGAATGATTCAGTTCCTTGAGAGGTTTCCAAAGAATCATTTGGAGAAGTGAGTTACATGACTCGAGTCATAGGTTTATGAAAAAAACAACTTAAAATCATGTTGTTTATGGCTTCGATGTGGATTTGTTTAAATGACTCAGATCCTGTTACAAAAGAGTCAGATTCAAATCAACAAGTTAGTTGAAATACTGGTCAATTTAACCCATGAGTCACTATTATTTTCACAACTGTTGAGTCAATGTTAGCCCTGACTGCTGTTTGTATTGATTTCTTGTAATTTAAATGATTCAAATTCTTGACATTTCCCTAAAGATCCATTTGGAGAAGTGAGTCATGGGTTCATAATAAAAAAAGTTTTAATGGTGTTTTCCATCGATTCAATGTTGATTCGTTCCACTTCAAATGACTCAGACTCAGGATACTGAAGTATCAGATTGAAGGACTCAAATCAATGAGTCAGTTAAATAAGACTTAACACATCTGTAACCATAGATAAGACTTGTGTTTAACCCATGAGTCACTTATATTTTAACAACTTTTAAGTGTCTGCTGTGAGTTTGGCTTTTGTGTTCGATGTCTTTCAATGTTAATTAAAATGAATCAGATCCTTTTTTCTAAAGAATCATTTGGAAGAAGTGAATCACATGACTTTTGAGTCATGGGTTTAAATCATGTTTTCTTAAATGGCTTTAATGTAGATTTGTGCCACTTTAAAAAGAGTAAAAAACTTTATGCAAGACATTTAACCCATGAGTCACACTTCATTTTAACGAGTTTAAACTGAATGTAAGCCGGGTGAATTGTCCGTCAACGTTAATTCAAATGACTCAGATCCTTGACAGGTTTCAAAAGAATCATTCGGTAGAAGTGAATCACGCGACTTTTGAGTCATGGGTTTAACGTTAATCCATGAGTCACTATCATTGCATGACTTTAAATTGAATCTTAGCCTCTTAGTATTTACTAAGTATGGGTTCTGTGTTCATTGAAAAAAAAAAGATTCGAATCATACCGAGGACAGGCTTCAAGGAGTCATTTGGAGAAGTGAGTCACATGACCTTTGAGTCATGGGTTTAAATCATGTTTTCTTAAATGGCTTTAATGTAGATTTGTGCCACTTTAAAAAGAGTAGAAAACTTTATGCAAGACATTTAACCCATGAGTCACACTTAATTTTAACGAGTTTAAATTGAATCTTAGCCTCTTAGTATTTACTAAGTATGGGTTCTGTGTTCATTGAAAAAAAAAAAAGATTTGAATCATACTGACGACAGGCTTGAAGGAATCATTTGGAGAAGTGAGTCACATGACTTCTGAGTCATGGGTTTACAGACAGTCCGACAAACACAAAAAAAAAGAACCCACAAAGAGTCGTTTAGTCAGTGGGGGTCCGCGGGGGCCCGTCGGTGACGCAACGTCGACCCCGGCCAGGCGCTGCCATGAGTCGGAGCAGCCGGAGCAGGCGAGGACACCAACGGACAAAACCATCAAGCGACTGTCGCTCCGTCGCTCGTCTCCGTGTTTGTCGCTCGGCTGTCCGATCCCATTTGGATCCCGGCGTGGATCACTGAGTCGCGTTTTTTTTTCTTCTTCTTCTTCTTCTTCTTCTTCTTCCCCCCCTTTTCCCCTCCGTCGCCCTCTCTCTGCTCATCCTTCCTTCAAGTCTGTAGGCGGGTCCGTCGCTCGCCGTCACTCACTCAAACCTAAACTCGTGAGTTGTGCGTCGTTGTGTGCGTCGTTGTGTGCGTCGTTGTGTGCGTCGTTGTGTGCGTCGTTGTGCGCGTCGTTGTGCGTTTTGAGACGTTTTCAAGCATCTCGGAGTCTCTCGTCTCTCATCTTTGCCATCTTCGCTGTCAGTCTGTCTATTTCAATCCGCCTGTTTATCTGTTTATCTTGATCTGTTTTGGCTCATTTCCTCTCTTTGAGGCTGCCGTGTCGAATCCACACACACACTCTCACACACACACACACACACTCACTCACACACACACCGACAGCTTCTGCTCCGTGGGGACGTGTAAAGTGGGACAACAGGAGAGACAACAAACAAATCAAAACCCCAAAACCCCGAGTCTCTCTCCGCCTTCCTTCGACCCCTCGCAAAACACTTCATCTTTACCCCCCCGAACCCCTTCGACTTGACCCAGAATCCTCTCTGGCACTTTTCTGCTGGCAACACAACCACACACTCGCCCAGATCTGGCTTGTGTGTGTGTGTGTGTTTGTGTGTCGAGGTTTGGCATATGCAGATGGAGAAGAAACAAAGAAGGTCCTGTTTCGCGAGTGAGGGGACAGAAGACATGATTGACGAGGGAAAAGTTTTTTTTTTTGAAGAAGAGTAGTAGTACTGTAGGTACTGATACTCGGTGGCGTCTGATCGGATGTAAACAGTAGGAACAGGACCTGAGGAGAAACTCTGATTTGGGTTCTTAACTTTGGTCTTAGGTGGCTTGATAAGATGTAGGAGACAAAGTACTGTTTGTAGTAGCAGTATTTGTAGATTAAGTGAAGTACTAAAGGTTGCAGCTATAGTTCTAGATTGAACATGTATAGTTAGAGTACTAAGTGGGAAAGTACAAGTATTGGTAAAAAAAAAATAGTAGATGTAGGATAAGATGTAGGAGACAAAGTACTGTTTGTAGTAGTAGTATTTGTAGATTAAGTGAAGTACTAAAGATTGCAGCTATAGTTCTAGATTGAACATGTATAGTTAGAGTACTAAGTGGGAAAGTACAAGTATTGATGAAAAAAATTGTAGAAGTAGGATAAGATGTAGGAGACAAAGTACTGTTTTTAGTAGTAGTATTTATAGAGAGGAAGTGAAGTACTTAAGGTTGCAGCTAAAGTTCTAGATTGTACAAGTATAGTTAGAATACTAAGTGGGAAAGTATAAGTATTGATGAATAAAATTGTAGAAGTAGGATAAGATGTAACTGACAAAGTACTGTTTGTAGTAGTAGTATTTATAGGGAGGAAGTGAAGTACTAAATGTAGTTAAGTACTAAAGTATATGTTGTAGAAGTATATGTTGTAGAAGTAAATGTTGTAAAAGTAAATGTTGTAAAAGTAAATGTTGTAGAAGTATATCTTGTAGAAGTAAATGTTGTAGAAGTATATGTTATAAAAGTAAATGTTGTAGAAGTAAATTTTGTAAAAGTAAATGTTGTAGAAGTATATGTTGTAGAAGTAAATGTTGTAGAAGTATATGTTGTAGAAGTAAATGTTGTAGAAGTATATGTTGTAGAAGTAAATGTTGTAAAAGTAAATGTTGTAGAAGTATATGTTGTAGAAGTATATGTTATAAAAGTAAATGTTGTAGAAGTATATGTTGTAAAAGTAAATGTTGTAGAAGTATATGTTGCAGAAGTAAATGTTGTAGAAGTACATTTTGCAGAAGTGTATGTTGTAGAAGTAAATGTTGTAGAAGAATATGTTGTAGAAGTAAATGTTGTAGAAGTAAATGTTGTAGAAGTATATGTTGTAGAAGAATATGTTGTGGAAGTAAATGTTTTAGAAGTAAATGTTGTAGAAGTGTATGTTGTAGAAGTAAATGTTTTAGAAGTAAATGTTGTAGAAGTATATGTTGTAGAAGTAAATGTTGTAGAAGTGTATGTTGTAGAAGTAAATGTTGTAGAAGAATATGTTGTAGAAGTGAATGTGGTAGAAGTTAATTCTGTAGAAGCAAATGTTGTAGAAGTAAATGTTGTAGAAGTATATGTTGTAGAAGTAAATGTTGTAGAAGTAAATGTTGTAGAAGAATATGTTGTAGAAGTAAATGTTGTAGAAGTAAATGTTGTAGAAGAATATGTTGTAGAAGAATATGTTGTAGAAGTGAATGTTGTAGAAGTAAATGTTGTAGAAGTATATGTTGTAGAAGTATATGTTGTAGAAATAAAAGTTGTTGAAGTTAATGTTGTAAAAGTAGATGTTGTAGAAGTAAATGCTGTAGAAGTAAAACCAGAATGAAGTAGTCAAAAGCATTAGTGTAAATAGATGTTTTGAACGATAGTAAATTTAAAGTAAAAAATCAAGTTGCAGACTGTATGGAGGTTAAAATAGTAACTATTGCAGTAGTCATAGTACAAGCAGGAGTGGTGAAGTACTTCAAATCTTAAGTACTTTTAGTGTTGATGCTGAAGTATAAATAAAGGCGTTCACCAGAGTTCAAGAAGTACTTGAAGTATCTTTAATTCTCCATAGCTGCATATGCTGCATATTAAAGTTGAAAAATAAACATTAATTTGTTAAGTATTGTAAAAACTGATAGGACTAGTTTTACTGGAAGGTGAAGTATGTGATGCACTGTGATGCAGGAATGTCTGAAGATGCCTCAGTCAGACACTAAATAAAAGTGTTCACAAACACACACACACAGCAACACACACAAACGTGCGCACACTCAATATAGAGACGCACAAACTCAAACTTCCAAAATCCCTAATTGGTGTGTGTCGACAGTGAAATATTTAAAATGCGTCATGAATTATAGAGAGAGACATCGATTGTGTATTTGCTGTGTGAATAAAACATGGACGTCTTGTGTTTCTCATTTCGCACACACACAAAAACACACACACACACACACACACAAATGGTAAATGTTAATGAGAGAGCTCCGACCGAGTCACAAATAAATAATGTTGTGAAGAAAACTCGTCTCTCTCCCAGCTACCAAGGGTCAGGGCCGGTCTCTTCTCCCCACAACAGAGACCCCGACACCAGCCTCCATTTTGAAGGGACAATAAGTGTTGCCATGGCGATGGTTCAACTCAAAATCCAGATGATGACAAATAAATAAACTCAAGATTTTCATTTTCTTTATTATTATCTATTGAATAAAATGTAATATTTGTTTATATTAAGCCATTATATATATATATATGATATTTGATATGTTAAAGTATTTACACAACAAGATATTTGATTTGATATATTATATTTATAAATATTATTTTATATATATTGTTATATACATTAGTGACGCCAACAAACAGTTGCATTATTTACTGAATTATTATATTGTAATAATATTTATGTTTTTATTCATTCTTTAACAAAATATTTTAGTCTTTTTATTGTAAAATTAAAAGTAAAACTAAATGTATTATCAAAACTTCTGCGTCAAGATTATCAGATTATATAAATAAAGATTAAAGATTAAAATTGACATAAAATTCCGATTTTATTAACAGTTTAACAGATTTATTTTGTATTTTATTCTTTTAAGGAACTTATATTTACATTAACGTTGCATTAATACACAAAAATAAATTAAATAAACAATATTTTTAATTATGTTATGTATATTAAATGTACTATTATTTATTATTATTTAAAGTAATGAATAAAAATACGTTTTATATTTAATTATTTTATTTAAAGAAATATTACTACTGTATATATCGTTTTAGAAAATGTCAGACATCGTTTAATAAATCAAAAACAAACGTTCATTCACACGTAGAATTGTAAATGTCAATAAAGTAAATGTATAAACAAATAAAATGAAGATTGTTGAAGCTGCAGGACTCGCCGGCGGTTGTTTTCCTCGCCACCCGTCAGCGCCGCAAACGAGTTAATGATCGTAATTCATCTCAAAAAAAGGCCGTTAAGTTGGAAACTTGTCATCTTTTTTCTTTTTTTTTTCTGTTTTCCTTTCTCTCATCCTCCCGTCGCTCCCGCCTCCCCCTCGGTCTCCCCTCATCCTCCCTCATTTCTCTGCAAGAGATTTTAATTAGCTGCTCGCCTGAGGTCAACCTCTGCTCCTCTGCATTATCTCTCTCACACACACACACACACACACACACACACACACACACACACACACACACACACACACACACACACACACACACACACACACACACACACACACACACACACACACACACACACACACACACACACACACACACACGTGTTTGTCCTCAATTCTTCATTTCCACTGCAGATACATTTACACACTGATGTACTTCAGCAATTATACTTCACTTTCACCAAGTACTGCAGTATGTCAAACACTTAATAACTATTAACGCTTAAATACAAGTGTCGTACAGACAAGTACTACCACTTTTACTTGTATGATGTAGTACTATAGCAGTAGAAGTACATCCGGTTATTTAAGTGCTCACAGATTTGCATAGCTTGTACAGAAGTAAAAGTACTTTTTTGGCAAGTTGTTATAGAATGAATAGTAATGGTTAACGTAGTATCAGGGTTTGTGTGCATGTATGCATGTGTGTAACTGTGTGTGTTTGTGAACGTGTTAGATATTGTGTATATGTACGTGTGCCTATGCCTGTGTGTGTATATGTTTGTTAGTGTATGTGTGTATGTATGTATATGTACTTTGTGCGTTTCTGGATAAAAGTCTTTATGTATGTGTATATGTGTGTGTTATTAGTTGTGTGTGTGTTTTTCTGTGCGTTTGTAGGCATGCCTTGGTATGTGTCTCTGTGTTTCTGTAAGTGTGTGTGTGTGTTTGTGGTTTTATGATTGTGTTTGTATGTGTGGGTTTGTCATACATACTCATACAAGTACTTTTTTGCAAGTTGTAATAGAATGAATAGTATTTGAATGGTTAAAAGTAGTATCAGAAGTAAAGGATTACTACTAAAGGTAGAACTGCTACAAGTGATGATACTGACTTTTACACAGTAAAGGTACTCAAATGATTAGTACTAGTGATTTTTGAATATTTATAGCTACAGAAGTAGAACTGTGGTAATGCTAGAACTTGATAAAGTAGTAGCAGCAATATCACCACTAGCTATTGAGCTATTGAAAAGTAAGGTAGCAGTACTACTTAGTACTTCTATCACTTAAACTAATCGTACTCCAGTACTACTTAATATCTGTGTTGGAGCAGTAGGAGTTGAATCAGTACTAGTAAAAATACTATAGCAGCAGAAGAAGTGAGTAGAAAAGTACAAGTACTAAATATAGTATAATGTTTCTATTTATTGCAGTGGACAAGTAGTGGTGATGGTAAAATTAGTCGTGGTAGAAGTACAGACTGTAACAGTACTATAGAAGTACTAGTATTTGCTGTTGAAGTGATTCAAGTAAAAGTACAAGAGAAGTTACATTAGAAGTGATAAAATTGAAAATGATCAAAAGAGGAAATTGTGAGTTTGTGGATTTGAGTATTTGTGTGTGTTTGTGTTAAACCAGCAAGTGTGTCAGGAACACGTACAACGTACAGCTGTGTGTACGTGTGTGTGTGTTCACGAGTGTGTGTGTGTGTACCCCCGGAGGTTTGTGCGACATGCGACATTAGCAGTGACACAGAAAAGATGCATCAGTTCCATTTCTCGAGCGCTGGAACACACGCGTGTGCGTCTTCGTCCCACCAGCTCAGAAATAACCAAAAAAAAATGCTGCAATTTTGATGAATTTTTCATCTCAAACATCATCAGCGAGAAAAAGCCGCGTCTGTGAGCGACTGCTGCGAGAGCGAAGGAATGAAAGTGATCTCTGTGGAGTTGAAGCAGAGGACTCGCTTTTGAGAGGCGGCTCTTTGCTCCCACATGAGGAGCCGGGGGACGTGTGTGTGCGCTTGTGTCATTGTGTGTGTGTGTGTGTGTGTGTCATTGTGTGTGTGCCAGCGTGAGAGTACTATGTTGTTTTGCACCATAATCCTGCCAACCTTGACTTTCTGTCTTGTGTCAGTAAAAGTGTGTGTATGTATGTGTGTGTGTGTGTATATCCGTATGTATGTGTGTGCGATTGTTTGTGTACATATGTGTGTGTATGTGTGTCTATGGTATGGAGTGTGTAGAGGTGTGCGTGTATGTGTGTGCATTTGTATTCATGCCTTAGTATGCGATTGTGTGTTTGTGTACATGTTTGTGTGACTGTTTGTGGTTGCATGATTGTGTGTGTTGTGAGGGTTTGTGCACATGTTTGTATGTATGTAACTGTGTTTGTGAGTGTGTTTGTTTTTATGAGTGTTTTGTACGTGTGTCTATGCGTTTGTGTGTTTGTTTGTGTGTGTGTGTACATATGTACTGTATGTGTGTATATATATTTTGTTTGTGTTTTTGTGAATTAAACGTGTTTGGTTGTGTATATGTGTGTTAGCAGTTGTGTGTGTGTTTTTCTGTGCGTTTGTATGCATGCCTTAGTATGTGTCTGTGTGTTTGTAAGTGTGTACCTGTGTGTGTGTTTGTGCGCACGTTTGTGATTGTATGATTGTGTGTACATGTGAGGGTTTGTGTGTATGTATGCATGTGTGTAACTGTGTGTTTGTGAGTGTCTCTGTGTGTTTTTATGAGTGTGTAAGAATTTGTGTGTTTATGTCTGTGTTTTTGTGTGTGTACGCGTGTGTACGGTAAATGTAAGTGTGCTTATGCGTGTGTGTGTATGTATTTGATTGTGTTTGTGTGTGCAAGTATCTATTTTGTGTTTGTGGATAAATGTGATTGTGTGTGTTAGCAGTTGTGTATGTTTTTTTGTGTGTTAGTATGCATGCCTTAGTATTTGATGTATGAGTGTTTGTCCGCAAGTTTGTGTGTTTGGTGTAGATTGTGTGTGTGTATGAACGATTCTATGTTTTTGCAGTTGTATGTGTGTTTTGTGTTTGTATGTGTGCTTTCTAATTTAAGGGTTTTTGTGTGTGTATTTATGCGTTTATGGTTGTAATTGTGTGTTTTTGAATGTGTTTGTGTGTCTTTGTATGAGTGTATTAGAATTTGTTGTTGTTTATCGTAGCCTAGCGATCGTTTCTGAAGTTTGTTGTGCGAGCGAGCAGGCCGGAATGTACAAGGACAAAATTGAGTTTAAGATTTTTATCGAGTTAAGTCGCCTGACGTTTGAGTTGTGGGTCTGAAGATCTTCACACATGTGCGTGTGAGCGAGTGTGTGTGTTTGTGTGTATGTGTGTGAAGTAGAGACAGAAGGTTCTTCATTAAACAAAAAAACAAGAACGATGTGGAGGAGTTCAGAAAGTCAGTCACAGGACATTCCAAACACACACTGAACACACACACACTGAACACACACACACACACACACACACACTGAACACACACACACACACACACACACACACACACACACACACACAGAACTTTACATAGTGTCTGTCAAACGAGACTCTGATATAAAAACTGGTTCTGGTCGACTCAGTGTTTGGACTTGGATCACAAAAGTCTAAAAAGTAAAAGTAGCCAAAATATAAATGTACTATTTGACGTTTGACTGTATTTATAAAAACACAAAAATCACCCATCCCTGTATCAGACGTAGCGACGGCAACATAATAAGTAATTTTTGCTCTATTACTTTAGTATTGATTGTAACAGCAAGACGCAAAAACAGTATCAAGAGTGACATTGATTGTAGTACATATTACCTTGATGAAAATGCTGTGTTTTATGAAAGTATTTACATCACGTGTTGTGTTGGAAGTAGAAGTAAGACATGTTGAAGGAGAAAAAGTACTGTTTGTATTTGTAGTATTTATAGATAGGAAGTACTAAAGGTTGTAGCTGAAGATGAAGATAGTACAAGCATAGTTTGGATAGTAACTGGGAAAGAATGAGTATTGATGAAAGAAGTAGTAGAAGTAGGAGACAAAGGACTGTTTGTAGTAGTAGTAAATATACTGAAGAGAGGAAGTACTAAAGGTTGTAGCTGAAGTTGTAGATAGTACAAACACAGTTTGAGTAGCAACTGGGAAAGTATAAGTATTGATGAAAGAAGTAGTAGAAGTAGGTATGATGTAGGAGACTAAGGACTGTTTGTAGTAGTAGTACTTATAGAGAGGAATTACTAAAGGTTTTAGCTAAAGTTGTAGATAGTACAAGCATAGTCTTGATAGTAACTGGGAAAGTATATGTATTGATGAAAGTGGTAGTAGAAGTAGGATAAGATGTAGGAGACAAAGTACTGGCTGTAGTAGTACTACTTATAGAGAGCAAGTACTAAAGGTTGCAACTGAAGTTGTGGATGGTATTAGTATAGTTAGAGTAGTATCCTGAAAAGTATAATTATTAATGAGAGCAGTAGCAGAATTGGGACAAAATGTAGGAGAAAAAGTGATGTTTGTAGTAGTAGTAGTATTACCTATAGAGAGGAAGTACTAAAGGTTGAAGCTAAAACTGTAGATAGTACCTCTATACCAAGAGTAGTAACTGGAAAAGCATTGGTAGTAGTAATAAAAGTGGGATAAAATGTAGTGGTAGGGCATTAAGTACTAGAAGTGCTACTTGGATGAAGTATTTTGCTTTTCTAAAACTTCAGGAATGCAAGGTTCGTCTCCAGCCAGGTGGACCTCCTGAGTCTATGACCCTCACGTCAGTTAAACTGGCGCCTAAGACGGGCAATGGCGAGTCCGGCCCCACAGGGAAACCGGGGCACAGGTCTCACAGTTTCAAAGCCTCCTTTTTTCTTGGTTCTTAGGATAATTCCCGGCGCGTTTCTAATCTGCTCTCCCGCGACCGCCGGCCGCCGCCGCCGCCGCCGTCACCTTCCCTTTTGAGTCGGCGGCGGCGGACGATCAATATTATGGTCGTCCCCGCGGCGACGGCGATGTAAAGTGCTGTAATTTCGCCGGCAGACGGACATCACAGAGCACCTTGTCAACTTAAGAGCAAACACGGAGGCCGTCAGAATGTTAAACGCCGCCTCGTCTCACATTTTCAAAGGTCAGGACGACAGTTGAGGCGCTGATGGATTGAACCCTTCATTCTTTATGTCTCCTCGCGCTCGCCGCTCTAATCCCCCCCCCACACCCTCCTCTATTCCCATCGTTTCCTCTTCTCTGCGCTTTTCTCTGGCCGCTCAATGGAATGCATGGTATTTCCTCCCTCCTTCCTTCCCCTCCTCCGTGCTCCCTCCTTTATCTGGTCTTCTGTAATGAAACGTAAACTTTGACATTTGTCAACTTCTCATCAACAATTGGCTCGTCCGGGGGTGGAGGCTTCACTGTAGCGTGGCTGAAGCGTCTCTCTCTTCCGGCGAGTCCTGACCTCTCACCCCCCCCCCCCCCTCTCTCTCTCTCGCTTTAAAGTCCAAATCGGAGTCAGACGTCATGGCAACAACCTTTTAACGCGTGTACACAAAAAGGGGGAAATGTCTGCGAGGCAGATTGAAAACTGAACAGATACCGACGAGCTAAATATGTTCGTTAGGGGGAGAGACCGGGAGGAACTGGACAAGCCTGTCGTAAGGATAAAGCTTAAAGCATGGCGTTTAACTTCTCGACCACCGAAACACAGGATGAAAACAAAAACCGGCACGGAATAAATGAATGAGTAAATAAGGATATAATCATGGAGGAACTGGACAAACATGTCGGAAAAAAGGAAACTAAAAAGCGTCAACAAGAAGAGTAGCCACCATAAATCTACCCTTAAAACAGTCTTAACCGAGGGTCACTTTCAGTTTCTGACACTACTTATCTCTTCACCACGTCATCAGATCCCGAGTTCTCTCCAGCACCCCCATGGACCCTCCTACACTCTCCTCTTTTCTCTCACTATATCCTCCCTCACTCCTCTCCTTATCCATCTGTCTACCCCCCCATCCTTCCTCCCAGCCGGTCAAAGCAGGAGGCCGTCAACAATGAGTCTGGTTCCGCTCGAGGTTTCTGCCTTCTAAAAGGAAGTTTTTCCTCGCCATTGCTCACTGTACAGTGTTTTGTTTCTTGCTCTTTGTTGAATTGCTGGTATCTATTTTTCCTTAATCAACTGTAGTCTTATTTCAACTGTATAGTGTCTTGAGATTTGTTATGATAAGACACTTTAAATAAAATTGAATTGAATTGAATTACATCCTACACTTTCCCCTCCATTTATAATCCCATCTGACGTAATGGATCAATTTCCTATATTCTCAAAAAGTATACATCATGAAGGTTGATAGACTCTTAGGTTTTTTTGGTCCCTGATCAGTTTTGATCTTCAAGGTAAAAACCCTTTCGGCAAAAGAATCTGAAGCAGTGTGACAACTTACACAGTAGAAAATGAACCAAAGGAACTTGTCTCGGAATAAGAAAGTGCTTCATAATTTACAGATACATCGACATGAACGGTAGCAGTAGTTGGAGAGTCTAACATCCCAAATCTACCCTAAATCGAGGTTGACTTTCCAAAACGACTTACATGCTTCTCCTGCCCACCAAAATATTATCTCATCTGGCATCAAACACAGAGAGAGAGGAAGATGGTTCCAAAGCTTAGGAGCAACAGTCTGGAAGGATTTCTCTCCTCTGGTCCTGAACCGTGTTCAGGAACCACCTGTAGATTCTGATCCACAGACCTCAGAGCCCGAGCTGGGGTGTAAGTCTGGATCAGGATCTACTGATGGAAGGTCTGACCATGAATAGATCTGAGAGTAAGAACCAGAACATAAAATTGATCCTGAAAGAAATTGGCAGCTAGTGAAGAGTTTTAAGGATCGGAGAAATGTGAGTTCTTCTACTAGAGCGTTTCAGAATTCTCGCTGAAGGGTATTGTACTTACTAACTGAATTTCTTAACTTAGGACAATGTTGTCACAACATGATCTGGAGCTTGTAATCCATATGTTTGTTTCTTCTCGTTTAGACTATTGTAACAGTTTGTTATCATGTCTTAACAAGAAGGATCTGTCTCGCCTGCAGTTGATTCAGAACAGAGAGAATTCTGACCCGCTCCAGTAGAAGAACTCACATTTCTCCGATCCTTAAAACTCTTCACTGGCTGCCAGTCTCCTTCAGGATCAACTTTAAAATCCTGGTTCTTCCTTCAGATCTATTCATGGTCAGACCTTCCATCAGTGATCTGATCCAGACTTACATCCCAGCTCGGGCTCTGAGGTGGATCTGTGGATCAGAATCTACTGATGGTTCCTGAACACAGTTCAGGACCAGAGGAGAGAAATCCTTCAAGGCTGTTGCTCCTAAGCTTTGGAAATATCTTTGTGTTTGATGATCTACTGACTCCTTCAAGAAACATCTTAAGACACTTTTATTCGTTCAGGTTTTCTTTGATTTTCTGAGACTCCTGTGTTTGTCTCTGTGTTATCTTGATCTTTTAAGTATATATTTAATGGGGTATTGTTTTGATTGTTTAAGCGCTTTGTGACCCTGGTCTGGAAAAGCGCTCTATAAATATAAATTACTTACTTACTAAGTGGATACTGTCTAAACCAAACTTCACTTCCTGACACTGCTTTCCTGTTTGTTCAACAAATAAGGTTGATAGTCGTCACTCGAAGTGTGTTTCAGTAAAAGTGTAACTTTTCTTGTCGTCAGTTGTCACCAGATGAGTTTCCAGGTCGAGGGATGAATTCCTCGCTCGATGTTTGTTCCCCAAATCCTTCCCTTTAATTCAATTCTCTTCCGACTGATAATCAGTTCCTCTTCTCATCCGTCGGCTGATCTCTTCAATTCTCTCCCTCAAGTTCATTGATAAGACTCTTTTTTTCCGCTGCCCCGGGTTTCACACTCCAGCCCTCGTCGCCCGGAATCAATAGCGCTCTCGCGGCTAATTCGCCGGCTCCACATCAATACCCGCCGAACCCAGCCGCCCGCTCATCATGAATATTCAAGCGCACATTATAATAAAGTGGTTTTTCTAAATGCATTAGCACGCCGAGCGCGGAGCGAAGGGTTTGTTCACCAAATGAGATTTTCAGGGTTTGGAAGACGACCCATTTGGAATCGGGACTGACGGGGAACAAAAGGAGGCGGATTAGGTGGGAGGAGGAATTAACGGCGTTTGGGTTCGATGCTCAGTGTTCGAGCGACTTGATGCACTCCAGATGAGGATTGATGCTTTTGTTCCGACGATAATGCTCGAAAGAGCGTCATTGATGTCAGCTGATCGCTGCAATCAAGACACAAATACGATCCAGAGACTCACAAAGATGCAGCTTCAGGCCAGAACCGACTTCATCTGAGATTCACTTAGGAGCTTCGATAAGAGTCTCACGCTCGTCCAATTACCGAGTCAAATGTCTGACAATCCCTGACGCGACGATAACCTGGAAGCCCCTGGTTGATCTCCACACGGAGCAGGTTGAGGGGATAATAAAGCAGTATTTATCGCAGAAAAACTTTCTTCAGGTGTCGGAGACTTTGTCAGATTCGTTCATGTTTTGACAGATTCAACAGCCAATTATACTGAGAGTTTATTTCCATTGCACTGAAAACAATACTGGCATTTTGAGACCAAATCAGCGTGAACACATTTTGAACTTATAAAACATATTGTAACACATCACTGTCGCTCATGGAAAGACCTATAGAGACTCAAATTTTAGCTTCTCTATGCTATCTGGTAATGGGTTAGTTCACCAAAGTTTACTCATTTTCTACTCCAGACGTATAATACCAGATGTCGACTAAAGGTTGCGGTAATTTTCAGAGTAATCTGAAGTCTTTTAGGCAGAAGTGCAGCCATGGCTCGCTTTTATTCGTCCAAAAAGAAACACCAAAAACATCTAAATACCTGGGAGCTACCCTGAGAGACTGGGATATTCGACTTCAATACAAGAGGGACAGTACAGGCGAGCGGTATTTGTGTGTCTTTTCGGACAAAGAAAAGGGGGCACGATTTGCGACCATCATATGGACACACATTTTCTGGCATGCAACTCCGAAAAGACAGGGACTACAATCAACATTCCGCCAACCTTTAGTTGAAAAAAGGTTGAGCAAAAAAATGAGTTGAGCTTGAATTTTGAGTGAACTATCCCTTGAAAGAGTTCTAGGATACCTCCTGGACACCCCTCTTATGGGCATATCCAACTCAGAAGACATCCAAGGGTAGACCCAGGAGAAGTTAGAAAGGTGGCGTCTGTCATTTCCCCTAAATTAGGACGTTCAAAGGTCCTATTCAGGCCGTTTTTATCAACTTTCTTTTCCAATCACGAGCCACACGTCGACTTTACCAACAAATCATGTGCCCCAACGTCATCTTTGGTTGACCCCAAGTCGGATTCTGGCTTGATATCTATTTGAGAAGAAACTACAGTCATTATTCTTGGTTAAAAATCCGCACCTTGGCAGAGGCATGCATTGCCGTGGTGCATTTCTAGTGGTAATTCCGCTTTAGATTATGACCATATTTCAATGTCAGGCGCTGAGAAATGACGATTCAAAGCACGACTTATTTAAAGTCCTTTTTTAAACTGCTTTTTTGACGGCCTTCTCCGGGGCACACACAATACAGACTCTTCCCTTCCTTCCCCCCTTCTCATATCCTCACACTCTCCATCACTCCATCCCTCCATTCATCCCCTGCAAATCCTAAAAGTTGCGTTACCATAGCAACAGCTGCCGTCTGCAAAAAAATTACCTAAATCCCTCTTTTTTATTTGAATGCCGTGTTCCCGGTGACATTCAGTGGGTGTTTTTTTTTTGATGTGGAAACAAATAAAGGAGTCAGGGGGTGAGGTGATAAAGAAAGAGGGAGAGCGAGAGGTTGATGGTTTTCTTTTTTGGGGGGGGGGAGCAGCAAAGCAGAAACAACAGGAGAGAGATTAGAGGTGAGGAAAAAGCCTGGTGGCCAAACAGACAGTTGGTTGTTAAAGAAAAGAGAGAGAGAGAGACGGGTCACTAGATGGACGACAGGTAAACAAAACGGAATAAAGTGAGCGAAAAAGAAAGGATGACGAAAAAAAACAACTGATAAATGGCCAGAGACGGCGGCGAGGTGGACGAGTGCGAGAGGGCAGCGCGCGAAACAGGTAACGGGCAGGAAAGGAGACAGACAAGAGTCGCCATGGTAACATCGAAAACCAGCGAGAGACGAGCGGCGGCGGCGATGGCGGAGGGGGGTAAGGAGGGGGGATATAGGAAGCATGCCGTCCCCATGGTAACCAAGGGATCCTGGGAGACGGATGGCTGACGGACTCAGACAAAGAAATGGAGGTATGATTTGATTGTAATTACGACGGCTTCCTGCTACGTCTGCGGTTGGAATGAGCGGATGAGGCTTAAAGAAAAGGTTTCTTAAAACTTCCAGAGTGGATTCCAGATGCAAAAACCAAAAGGCCCCTGAACACACCGTATACTTTCAACTCATTTCTCCTTCTTAAACAAAATCTTTTCCAACTTTCCATGAAAGAAATCAAACACCCAGACCGTTACTTTGCATGCATCAAAGTAGCCTAGAATAAGGGTCATGATAACATGATGATCTATAAAGATGTCAACATAAGACAAAGAAAAGGGATTAGTCATTGGAATGGCGTCTTGTGCAACCTATCATTAGATAGGTTTTTAAAACGAGATTGAGGCGAATCGTTGTAATCTTTTATGGAACTTGATACATTCTACGACGCGTCTGCAATTCCTGCCAACCGGAGTCTCCCCCCCCCCCCGTCTGAGCGGTAGAAGCCCCTCACGGAGTGAATTATTACAGCTCGCGGCATTATTCTCAGTTGGACGACGGACAAAGCAATCTGTTGTCTTATCATGTGTGTGCGAGACGAGGCCGCTTTCCAGGATCATGGCCGAGCCAACTCGGCAAAAGACGATCGCCCCCAATTGAGATAAAGCCTCGGTGGAAATCTCGTCACTGGAAAACTTGCCCACAACGCTTATCGGAGTCTGGTAATTACTCTTGAGCAAACATGCCAGCAGATTTACGACTATTGTACCGCTTAATCAGAGCATTGTGAGAGCAAAAAGCGCTGGTGGCAGAATGCGACGAAATGAGTCAAGTTGCTTGACCTGAATGTGCCGCTGACTCGAGCGACTGTCATCGCCAGGAAAGAGTCAGCGAGCAGTCGGTGGCGAGATCTTGGCCACGCCAGCTGTCACCGGACCAAAAGCGGAACATGGGAAAGTGGCGCAGGCAGCGACCAGAAGCTTGATTCTCCAAGAGACGAGTGCAGATGATGATCTGAAGTTTTTAATGGCTGAGCTCATTAACTTTCTTTTGTCGCTGCATTACAAACCGCCTTCGAGGGGAAATCGCTCCCTGGAACTCAGAGCGAAGAGGCGAAAGCCAGTTAGAGGCTGAAAACAGGTTTTTTCCCTTTTAAGAGCTAAGCCTGTTGTAGTCTGGCTCAGGTGGAGTTTGAAGTCTAGAAAGTAGAAGCTCATACTTGACATTTGGCTTAGCGCTTTCTTGTGAGCCTGGCGACTCAAAGGATCTTTCTGTGGAGGACAGCACCAGAGGGAACATCCTCCTCAAGGCCATATGCAATTTTCGAAATTTGACCCCCCCCCGAACTAGGATCTGTTATGTAGATACTAACAAACGGTAGGGAAAAGGTTTCAACATACATAAAGGAAACACTATCAGCGGTTACACCAAATTAAACCTACATCAACTGGACTAAAGCATTGACTTGGATTTCCTGTGCTTTACCATCACTGGTAGGATACGGGTTCAAGATGCTCTGTGTCTCCCAGGGGATGGTTCTTAGCCTCCATCTTATTCATCACATCCATGCTTTCCCCTTGGGACGTCCTTCTTCTGGTACACTGATGACACATCACCAACAACCAGCCCAAAATGTCTGCTGCTTCAGATTGTTTCAGGCAACTTGCTCAAGACTCTTCATCCCGTCATTAAATAGTAACTGGCAATTACCTGGTGGGTGACTTGTTTACAAACACTTCCATGACTCTGAGCCGACTGAGCCGACATGCTGTGGGCGGAATTACGTTATTGCGCTATCACAGGGTGGGATTAACGACGCACATCACATCATGGCGGACGAATATGGAGTGATATTACCGCCACCGTTTTGAGCGAATGTGTCTTGGTTGTCGTACACTCAAAATCACTCTGCTGCGCGCTCAACCAGTCATACACACGCGTTCAACATGTCATACATGCGCACTCTAGCCGTCATACACACGCTCAACTTCACTGCCTGCTCACAACGCCAGTCTTGCGCATTGCTGCTTGAAGCCTTTTAAACATCATTTGAACATCGTTACCATGGGAGTGAACGGAGTTGTCAGAGCGCTTAATAGAGTTTGACTTTATCTGACTATTTTGTTGACATTCCCTTTAGAACAGCTTTATCTAGTAGATGCATACCGCATGCAGTCAAACCTTTGACTGTATCTTTTATTCTATGCGCCTTATAATCCAGTGCGCCGCATTTATAAAAACAGTTCTGAAATAGGCCATTTATTGAAGGTGCGGCTTATAATCCGGTGCGCCTAATAGTGCGGAAAATACGGTAAACGCTGCGACTCCTACTGGACCAAACACCATCGCATTACCTGCACCCATACTACTCTACGTTGACTGTAAATCAGCGGGTGTTAATGCACCTTGAGGCCACCTCACCATTGTCAGACCTTGTTCTGTTGTTTCCACCGTTCTAGCAACTCTTCTTCTGAAAACATCTTCACAAGTATAAAGTTGCTTATCGTCTCAAACTACAGCAAGTTCTTATTACCGTCACGCCACTAACGAACTTGCGCTCGGTTCCAAGACTTCTCCTGCCGGAGGTATCATTGAGAATTCCTCAGTTCTGGTCCTATTTACCGTTGTGTCGAGTCATTAATGCGCGCTCGGTTCATAATTACTATATTTCCAACAGCACTTTAAGGCAAGATAATTGCGGAGCGCGGCAGATGGCCGCGGGCTAACTGGCTCGCAGTTACGCCTAATGGCTGTTTGCTATCGGTGTAAAACAGGCAAACGGTTGAGTGGCCAGCAGCGACGGCCTAAAATAGACAGCTGTCCTGTGTGGGCTCGGGGTCGGAGCGGCCGCGCGCTCCTCATTATCCGCGGCGGTGAATGGAAACCACGTACGTGATAAACATTTTGAGCCGCGGCGATGTCTGCGTGCGCCGGAGCGGAATACAAAAGGTTAATTTGGACGGTGAAACTAGACCATTGTTGTGCGTAATTATTATCATCAATCCTTCTGGAAATAATTATCCTTCAGAGCAACTAATAAGATCCTTAATGACCAGATAGCGTAGCCACTGCTAACGAGTCTTCTGTGGGCGAGTGTGGGTTTGAGCCCAACGGGGAGTGAAAAACCTTCAAGATGTGGCGACTGCAGAGCTACAGAGCGGTGA
The DNA here is from genome assembly GCF_982586985.1 of Callionymus lyra. Classification (NCBI taxonomy): domain Eukaryota; kingdom Metazoa; phylum Chordata; class Actinopteri; order Syngnathiformes; family Callionymidae; genus Callionymus; species Callionymus lyra. The sequence goes on from NC_141833.1 coordinate 17,460,112, forward strand.
CCCACGACCAGAGCGAGGTAGCAAACATGTTTACAAACAAGGGTCACGTGACTGAGGCGAGTTTCTTTCTGCTTCGTTTTGCAACTTGACCGACCAGTCAGAGGCCATTTTGTGTCTGTTATTTAACTGATGATAGCGGTTTACTATTAATTATTTCACTATTCAATATTGTGTTTAGAGATTCCTTGTTGTTTTTAGAGGTTCTCAGTTTTGTTTAGCTTTTCACTGTTGTGTTTTGAGATTTACTGTTGTGTTTAGAGATTTACTATCGTGTTTAGAGATTCCTTTTTGTGTTTAGAGATTCAGTGTTCAGGGTTTTCACTGTTGTGTTTAATGTTTCCTGTTGTTAGGAGATTCACTATTGTGTTTACATATTTATAAATGTTTATACATTTGTTTCCAGAGATTCACTTTGGTGTTTACAGATTAAATGTTGTGTTTAGAGATGCATTGACGTGTTTAGAGAGTCACTGTTGTGTTCAAAGATTCAATGTTGTGTCTAGAGATTATCTGTTGTGTTTAGAGAGTATTTGTTGTCTTTAGACATCCATTGTTTTCTTTTTTGATTCATTGTTGTATTAAGTGACTCACTTGTTTAATCATCTGTTGTTGTGTTTAGAGAGTCAATGTTGTGTTTAGAGATTCCTTATTGTGTTTAGAGGTTCTCTGTTGTGTTTAGAGAGTCACTGTTGTGTTTGTTGATCATTTGTTAATGTGTTAATTCATTGCTGTGTTTATTGATTCATTGTTGTGTTTAGAGATCATCTGTTGTATTTAGAGATTCACTGTTGTGTTTACAGATTAAATGTTGTGTTTAGAGGTTCATTGTTGTGTTTAGAGAGTCACTGTTGTGTTCAAAGATTCGCTGTTGTGTCTAGAGATTATCTGTTGTGTTTAGAGACTCATTGTTGTGTTTGTTGAATATTTGTTAATGTGTTAATTCATTGCTTCGTTTATTGATTAATTGTTGTGTTTAGACATCCATTGTTTTGTTTTTTGATTCATTGTTGTGTTAAGTGACTCACTTGTTTAATCATCTGTTGTTGTGTTTAGAGAGTCAATGTTGTGTTTAGAGATTCCTTTTTGTGTTTAGAGATTCCTTATTGTGTTTAGAGGTTCTCTGTTGTGTTAAGGTTTTCCCTGTTGTGTTTAGAGACTCACTGTTGTGTTTGTTGATTATTTGTTAATGTGTTAATTCATTGCTGCATTTATTGATTAATTGTTGTTTGGACATCCATTGTTTTGTTTTTTAATTCATTGTTGTGTTAAGTGACTCACCTGTTTAATCATCTGTTGTTGTGTTTAGAGAGTCACTGCTGTGTTTAGAGATTCACTTTTGTGTTTAGAGACTAATTATTGTGTTTAAAGATCTCGGTTGTATTTACACATTCACTTGTGTGTCGAGAGATTCGTTGTTGTGTTTAGACATGTACTGTTGTGTTAAGATGTATAACTATACATTTGTGCGTCTAGTGTTTCACTTGTGCGGAAAAAAAAACAAAGTGTGAAAGATGTTGTGGGTGTTTTGATGGTTAGTTGTTGACTGTTGTGTTAAACGTTGTGTTTATAAGTGTTTGTCAGTGTGTTCTTTGACACTCAGGTCAATAGTTGTTTTGTTCAGGTTAGATCGTCGTCGTTGTTCAGAGACTCGCTGGCGCGTTGAGTGTGTTGACTCGTTGTGACGCCGGTGTGTTGTTGTGCGACCTGAGACGCCGTGAAGAGCGATCCTTGATAAGATCAGTGATCGTCCCCCACATCGTTACAACCGTGTCAGCGCCTCGATAACGAGCCGTCGACTCCGCGTCAAATCGCTGCTGCGGAGGATCGGAGTCCTGCTGTTACGCCGGAGATGATTCACGTCAGCCGAGTGGGAACCGTTAAAAGGCTCCGACTCGTCTGAGGATCAGAAGTCATCGCACCCACACAAGACTTCAGAGTCGGAGGAGAGAAGATTGATCAAGTAAAGGCTTCTCTTTGAAATGAAGGTTCTTTTTCGTGACGCGTTCGGAGTCAGACGGAAAACTTTTGACGCTCGTGTTCTTCCTGAAACTCCAATTTACACCGAGTTTTAATTTTTTCAGATTAAAAACATGATGTTTTTTATCTACTATTAATTATTATTAACAAATATTGTAGTATCAATTATATATATATATATACATAGCTAACAATTAGCTTTTTCTTACCTTTGTATTCATAATGAAAATTGATTAAATTATTTTTAGAAAATATTAGTTTTTAAGTTATTTTACTTTTTATTTTTTATTTTTCATAACTTCATTATTTATCTTTTAGAAATTTCAAATCAGTCTTTCATTTATAACTTTTTACAGTATAAACAATATTTCACAAGACCTTTAAAAAAAAAAAAATCTAAATATATACAGTATATTTATTTTTAAATATTGCTTTCCATAATCTTAAATATTTGTATTCTAGTTAGTGTCACTATTTTTCTATGTTTTTTTTGTTTTACATTTGTGAAAATGTAAAACAAAATATATATTATTTGGGATGAATAATATAGAATATAAGTCATTTATATTTTATATTTTAATTTAAGGGATAATTACCTTAGCCAAGGAGTATTGGTGTGAGAAAATAACAATACACTTAAATATCAAGATATTGTTTTTTCATCTTTGAAATCATATTTTGTTTTCATGATGGTTCTTTTATGGTTTATATTTCAACGAGAGGGTGGATTAAAATAATTCACATTAACACACAAATATTCATTGCGTTTGTTAATTTTTGTGTTGCAATAAAACATCTGTTCACTAGATGGCAGCGGTCATTACGTCCTATACAGCCATAGGAACAATAAAACTCCACCAGATTCAGGCGATGACTGAGAACGAGAGGATACAGCCGACTCCAGCTCAAACTGATGGTTGGACAAATGTAATAAATTGCAAATGATATAGTTCTGACATTTAAAGGGTGTGAAAATGTTTTGTTTACTTTTAAAATATTTTTGTTAATTTTTTCCAGCATTTTCTTTTAACTGTTTCATATGCTTTATATTATGATAAAATGTTCTTATAAAATATTCACTACAAAGTCATTTTTATCTTTTGTTGCGGTGTTATTGTAACAGTTTATTTTCATGTCTAAACAAGAAGGATGTGTCTCGCCTGCAGTTCATACAAAACTCTGCAGCCTGAATTGTGAGCCGCTCTAGTAGAAGAACTCACATTTCTCCGATCCTTAAAACTCTTCACTGGCTCCCAGTTTCTTTCAGGATCAACTTTAAAATTCTGGTTCTTACTTACAGATCTATTCATGGTCAGACGTTCCATCAGTAGATTCTGATCCAGACTTACACCCCAGCTCGGGCTCTGAGGTCTGTGGATCAGAATCTACTGATGGTTCCTGAACACGGTTCAGGACCAGAGGAGAGAAATCCTTCCAGACTGTTGATCCTAAGCTTTGGAACCATCTCTGTGTTTGATGATCTACTGACTCCTTTAAGAAACATCTGAAGACTTTTTTATTTGTGCTTTTCCCTGATTTTCTGAGACTCCTGTGTTTGTTGTTTGTGTCTTGACCTTTTAAAATGTATATTTTAACTGTGTATTGTTTTTGATTGTTTAAGTGCTTTGTGACCCTGGTCTGGAAAGGTGCTTTAAAAAAAAACGTTACTTCATTTCGTTTTTTTTTGTTTTTTTTTAACATAAATAAAAATAAAATAAAAAAATGTTCGCTAAGCTAGTTTACGTTAGCATTGGCTCCATTGTAACAGATGTTAGCATCGCTAGCGCTCGAGGAGCGACTCTTGAGGTTTAATTTTCCCCTCACACACAACATTTCTTCTGCCGACCACAAATACTCTCCGAGAGTCCGGACACCGAATCTGACCCTCGACTGCTCTTACTCCAGATCCCCGCCGAGCTCGGAGCAGATGGAGTCCTGAGCGGCCGCTTCTGTCTGAACTCCGTGGCTTCCAATCAATCGCCTCTCTCCGGGAAGTCGGTCTCCCACTTTCTCATCGCCGCCTCGCCCTCAGTGATGGAGGTCATGTGTGGTCAAGAGCTGCGAATGGACAATCAGGCGGCCGCCGCTATCATCTCTGCAGCTCATATCTCCACTTCTGGAGTTCAGCGGTATCACCTCGCCGCCCGCCGCTTATCTCTCCGCTTCAGTGTTTGGCAGCGTGATTACTTTTTTTTTTTTTTTTTCCCCTCTCCTCGGCCCAAACTTACGATGCGCCGGGCGCCCGTGTTTAAAGGGCAGTTTATAGGGCTGACGGGGAAACTTGTTATCTGGGGAACTAGCTGGAGGCGATAACGTGCGAGCGTGTTGACTCACACCAGCTTTCAAACGTCGGACTCCAACGCTTCGAAAAACATCCCCAACGAAAGCCTCGAGAAAATAAAAAACATGTTTTTTTTTTATGACAGATGTTTTATTTAATACATTTAGAACTACATTTTAATTTAAAAGGATATGGTAAAATGTAATTGTACTATGAATTAAATTGTTTTGTTTTTTTCTTAATTCTATAATGAAAAAATTAAATATATAATAATATATGTTACATTTATTAAAAAAGTTTATATTTGATCAACCATTGATAGTTAAATTACATATATTTTTCGTTTATTGTTAATAAAATTAAATAAATTTAGTATGAATTGATAAAATAACCCATTTTTCTTTACGCTTTTAATGAAAGTAAACAATATGGAAATGTATATACATTTTTCAAAACGATTTATTTAATATTTACTCGACTATTATTATTTAAAATATATTTTATTAATTTTCATAAAAGGTAAATCTCTTCAACGTTAGTTAGTCAAATTTCTCTGATGACTTAAATGTAAAAAAAATATAAACGTAAATACATTTTTATCAATATTAAATGTTAAATATATACGTTGAAAAGACAAATCTGCGCATCTGAGCCTGACTTTAAAAAAAAGATGTCAGTTTCGAATGTGGTCATTAGCTCAGTAGTGACAATAATCGAGAGCTCTCTCTGTGGGTTCTTCTGACAAGCTCTGTCATCCAGGAGAGACACGGAGTAGAACCACTGCTCCTCTAAAAGAACGAGGTGTCGCACTAGGAGGAGGAGGCCCCGGGTCGGAGCTGGAGATGTGAAGCCCCTCATGCGTGGAAGGGATGGAGGAGGTTTCTGGAGAGAGGGAAGTCTGGACCTCTGTGATGCGGACCCTGAGGGAGTGTGGGGGGGGAATCCATGTGCGAATCCATTCAGCAGAAGTCGCTCGAAGAAATCCAGACTCATCTTCCATGAATTCATCTGTTTCCTCCCAACATTTCCCTCTTAATCTATTTTTTTTTTTTTTTAAGTTTCTCCATTTTCTCCCTCCTCGGCCGTTGCTATGGCGACTCCCCAGCTCCAGCATCATCACCGCGGCGCCCCCCCACCCCCCAACCACCTCCTCTCTCCTCCCCCCCATCCCTCTGGTGCACCCCGACTCCCCCCTCCCTCCCTCCTCCAGCGGCCGGTTGCTATAGAAACAGACTTATTTAAAAAAGAAGAGCAGAGAAATTATCTGTTTCTCTCGCCGCTCACTCCAATAAGCTCGCCGGTGCTCCCCTGCTCCCTCGCTCTCCCACACACCACCTCTCTCTCTCCCCCCCTCACGAGTGAGTGAGCAGCAGACCTTTTCTTTTATTTCCCTTTCAGTCGTCTCAATATAGTGTGTGATTGGCACACACACACACTCGCACGCACACACAGCTTGAATGGCTCCACTGTTCAAAGGAATCACACACACACACACACACACACTTTCAGTGCATTTCATCACAACACCCAGGTCTTTCTCAGCAGCTCCATTTTTTTTTTTTTTTCGAGGACATTTATCTCAGACTATTTTTTTATTCTCTCTCTTTCTCTCTCTCTTTCTCCAGCCTTGAAAACAATTCAATTCCTCAAAACTTCTCCAAGTCACCGCCGCCTCGGGGTGGACGGTGGGCGAGATGTTCCGGAGCCAGAGAGTTGTTTATATTTGCAGGCTCTTCACCTCTAATCTGCATTTTTCAGCATGAACTTCAGTCTTGTTTTTTTCTCTTTGGCGTCTCACATATTCTTTGTCCAAACTTTGTCTTCTCCACGTCTCCAAACTTGTCCACAGAAACTGTTGGTGCTTTAATGGTTCCATAATATAGGTAAAAATATATATTTTATTATTATTATTTAATTTTTCATATCAAAAATCTTAAATTTGATCAATTTCTTTTATTTTTTAATAAAATATTTTGGACATTTTAAAAGAAAAGAATGGTTCAATAAAATGTGTTTTAAGTTAAATAATATCCTATTGCCCTTTTTAAAAAAAATATCTAAAAAGACACTTAAATATCACAATATCTTTTTCTGCTACTGTATTTATACTAAACAGCACTGTATTGATATAGAAATACGATTTTTTTTCTTTGGCTTTCAAATCATATTTTGGTTGTTTTATTGTTTAAATGTCAATAAATAGTATATGGAATAAGATTATTTGAATATTTATTTACAATTAAATATTCACAGCATTTCTTCAATTTTGCGTCGCGAATAAACTTCCGGCCGCTAGGTGGCAGCAGTCGTTACGTCTTACGCAGCTAAAGGAACAATGAAATCCCGCGAGATCCTGGCTGAGGACGAGAGGATACAGTGACTCTAGCAGCTTTTTAAAGCTGACGTTTGGACATATTTTGGTTTGAAAACAAATGAAAGCAGTTACAACTGAGGACGAGAGGATACAGTGACTCCAGCAACTTCTAAAGATGATGTTTGGACATATTTTGGTTTGAAAACAAATGAAAGTAGTTACGACTTCATCAAGAGTCATGTGGTCTGTAAATACTACAACACCAGAGTCAAGTACTCGACAATACTACACATATATCCTTGTTACTACACTATCACTATATATTATTGTATGGTTGTCCCTGTATCGTGACATATACATCGCCAGATTCTTGCCAATACACACCCCTACGAAGAAAGGTTTGACAAGTAAAACACAAGTTTCTTCTGTGCAAACACCGTCGCCAACATCAGAACTTCATCTGCTGCCATGGCGACCGGAGACAGGAGCGTCCGCCGCTCGGCGCCGCCACTGAGAGCGACGCTCGCCTTATCTCGCCCGACGCCCGGGCGAGCCAGGCTTTTCGAGGAGATAGCGAAGTGTGTGTGTCCTCTCTCATCACCACCGGCGACTCCTCGCCTCATCACACCGAGCGCGTTTTTATCGGCGCCCGATCCTTATCGGCTGGAATTAAAATGGAGGAGACGGACCGACGGACGGAAACACAAACCCCGGCGAAGAGGCGACGGATACGCTCTTTCATCGGGCGCCAAATCGCCGGGTCCATCATCTCCGTCATCAAGCTGCCGCCTCGGCGTCTCCATCACTCCATCCAGCAGAGGAGCGGAGATAAAGAGTAGAATTAAGATTTCAAAGAGAGAGAGAGAGAGAGGGAGCGAGAGAATGGTCCTGGAGCACCAGAAGATAAAGTAGAGGATCCTGTGGAAGTGAAGTCAAAAGTGGTGCAGTCAGTGGATCGTGGGTCTGCAGGGAGTGTAAAATGAGGATTAGGATTGTAATGCAGTCGTCTGCTCAAAGAAACGATTAGGAAACAAACTTATCCAGCAGCTGAAGAAGAACTTTGCTTTAATTGAATTACAAACATCAGGAGACTTGAATCAAAGCTGCCTCGGCCTGTTCTTATGGTACTTCGACTCACTTCCGAGTCCTACAGACGCACGGCAGACTTGACTTTATCTCAAAATATACATCAAGCGTTTACAAATAACAGAGTGAAATCTTCTGTAAAGTGCAGACAGAAACAGATTTATGGGACAGACGAGTCCAACAGATCCCTGTGAGTCTCAACTTCCCCTAAAGTTATTCCTTCTTGAGGATTCCTACCACAGTTAACTAATTTAGCATGAGGCGAGTCGGAATTCAGTAAATATTTTTTCCCATACATCAGAGTGAGTCCTCAAAGAAAAATCCAGGGCAGGAAAGAACAGAATGATGGGCTAGATGAGTCCAACAGATCCTTGTGAGTCTCAGGGACCCGATAAAGCTTCCCTTACAGTTATTACTTCTCGAGGATTCAGAGATCTAATCGTTTACTAATTTAGCATGAGGTGAGTCTGAGCTCAGTAAAATATTGAGTCCCATAGATCAGAGTGAGTCTTCTGCATCCAGAACCAAACAATCCCAACTGATAGAGCACAAACATGGATTTCAGAAAGCTCACATTGTGTAATCTTCTGTAAAGTATAGACAGAAACAGACTTATTGGAGAGATGAGTCCAACAAATTCCTTGTGAGTCTCAGCTTCCCCTAAAGTGATTCCTTCTTGAGGATTCTTACCCACATTAACTAATTTAGCATGAGGCGAGTCGGAATTCAGTAAAGATTGAGTCCCATACATCAGAGTGAGTCCTCAACAAGGAATCCAGGGCAGGAAAGAACAGAATGATGGGATAGATGAGTCCAACAGATCCTTGTGAGTCTCAGGGACCCGATAAAGCTTCCCTCTAATCGTTTACTAATTTAGCATGAGGTGAGTCTGAGCTCAGTAAAATATTGAGTCCCACAGATCAGAGTGAGTCTTCTGCATCCAGAACCAAACAATCCCAACTGATAGAGCACAAACATGGATTTCAGAAGGCTCATGATATTGTGAGATTTTCTTTAAAGTACAGACGGAAACAGACTTATAGGTTTTGCGAGTCCAACAAGTCCATGTGAGTGTCAGCGACCCGTAAAGTTATTTCTTCTTCAGGATTCAGAACTGTTTACTAATTTAGCATGAGGCGAGTCTGAATTCAGTGAATATTGAGTCCCATACATCAGACCAAGTCCTAGAGCCACACAACTGACTCAACTTTGTCTTTAAATATACAAGTAGTACTCGTATGCAGAAGAGTCCCACATATCAGAGTGAGTAAATAACGGATATTTTGAAATTTTAAACAGAAACAAACCTATAGGATAGATGAGTCCAACAGACCCCAGTGAAACGACAACACTTCCCCCTAAAGTGATTCTTTCCTGAGGATTCAGAACTCAGTTGTTGAGTTATTGAGTCCCACAGATCAGAACGAGTCTTCTGCATCCAGACCCCGAGAATACAGAGCAAGAAAGAAGAGACTTATGTGAAAGATGAGTCCAACACGTCCGTGTGAGTCTCTGTGAATCGATACAGTTTCATCAGAAGCGGATCCTTCTTGAGGATCCAGAACTCAGTTCAGTAAATATCGAGTCCCACACATCTGACTCATGAGTCATTGGGAATGTGACTTCAATGATCGGAGAAAACCAAAATTTGCTCAATAACTGAGCCGAGTGAGTCATGAGGAAGTGAGTCAGAGAGATGAGTCACTAAAACACAATCACTCCTGGTTCCAAAAGAAGTGAGTCCAACTGTCACTCAAAATACAAATGACCTGTGATGCAGTACAGAATGAATCCTACAGACCTGAGTCGCTCATATGGTTGCACAGGTTTAACTCCAAAAAAAAAAACCCTCAACGATTTTTAAAGTTCATCAGAGACACTTGGAAAAACTCAATTTTATTTTTTAATAATTGAGAAGTGGGTAAAAATCTACTAAATATACAATTAGAGGAAGTACTCCGAGTAGAAAGTATGAATATGAGCAGAAAATTGAATTCAAAATAATGTCAGAAAGTCATGAGACAGACATTACTAATCAATGAGGAAAAAAGATGAAAAATAAAAAAGACGACGTGATGCAACGTGGAGTAAATGAATGGAAGTCGATAAAGAGTCTGATTTAGAAGGATTTCCGGGGTCTGACACACACACACACACACACACACTAACACACACACTAATCCCGGCGCAAAGACAAAAGGGAAAAGCTCGTGATCGCGACCTTGTAATGGATCAGATTGATTCCATTCACGGCGCTGAACAATTTCTCATTCTCATTCCTCGGGACGTCTGCGGATGGATTTCATGTGGGAGGCCCATTCAATCCCGGCCTCACCTCCTCGCGCCCAGACGCGCAAACTTGTGCGTATTGATCCGCTGACATCTTTTCTTCATATAAAAGAAGAAGCTCTTTCAGCGCTCGCACTTGATGTCTGTGTTTCTTTGAAAGCGACTCCGTGGAGAGAGAAAAAGGCCAGTGTGGGTTCTCGCCGAAAATAAAATAAAGAAAAAAAAGGCAGAAGGAGGGTTCCTTCCAGCCTTTTATCACTTTTATTGAGCGCTCGTCGGGAGTCGAGGTTTTTTTTTTCCGGAGGGCGGCGCTTCTTTGTGCACTGCAGTGGCGGCGCTGAAATATGCTGGAAAAGCCTGGAAAACTCGGGGCCCGTTCTCCCAGGAGAGTCCCATCTATTATAGGCCGGTCGTCTCCCTCTGCAGCTGCTCTGCACATAAATCTCTGCTTCCACCTCCTGCTGTAGCTCCTTCCATCTCTGCCTCCTTTCTTCACCTCTGTGGAACACCTTCAAATCTTTTATAGGGGGTTTTATTCAGCCCGGCTGTTTCGCCTGAGGTTATAAATTAAAACTGTATTCACACAACAATCTATATTGAAATATAGTTCTGATACAATTCACGGCGAAACATAAAACTTTAAATGAATTAAACATGGGTTTCACGTCCAAGTTTGATTCCGAGAGACGAACAAATGAACAAAATTCCACATTATATATGCTATAAATCTTCAAATCTCAGTTATAACTCTAAAATGTAATCAGTTTTCTTACATTAAAAGGCGTTTATGTGACACTTGTTTGCGGCGTTCATGCATAATTTAGTGTTTTAGCATAAAAGTGGCTAGTGTCAGGGAACCTGTCTTTTTTTTGGGGGGGGGGGGGCAATCTCAATCTAAATTATTTTTAAACAATCAAAATGATCTAATAAATATATATAAACATTTAAAGATTCAAAATGTGGATTTTAAACAGTAAAGACCGAGATAAATAAAAGGATATCAAGGCTGACGGATCGTTGATAACTAAACAAATCCTTCTGTAGTTTGACTAATTGACAAATTGGTCAATAGGGGGCAGAAACACATCCGAGAGTAGACGTGGTCGTGGTACGAGTCTAATCCAGATCCATCGCAGGGACTTTTGACTCGCATCGTCTTTGACGTCGTTTCTTATCGTTCATTTTGCTGAGTCACAAATCGAGTCCAACACATCCAAGCAAGTCCTCAAACTGTTTTTTGTTTTTTTTGGGCAACAATCTCAAGCTAAATTCTTCTTAAACAATCCAACTTATCTAATACATATATATATATATATATTTTTAAGATTTAAAATGTGGATTTTAAACAGTAAAGACCAAGATAAATAAAAGGATATCAAAAAGAACGTTGCGCTGATGCTCTTAATTTGAAAGCCGGAAGTTTATTTTCTCCTTATTAACGACGTTTATGGAATTTTGCCATAAAGTTTAGCGATAACTTTCCAAATTCAAGTGCGGCTCATAACTGGAGAAACCTGATGGATTGACAGCAGTATAATATTGTTCTTAATATTATTTTTAATTACTGTAGGTCGATTTACTCAAATTTCGTAATGTGAGAATTAAGGTACATCTTACTTAAAAAAAGTTAAATCCAAGTTTCCCAAATTTTCAGGCATATATATATATATATATATTATAAGGCATATCTGAAATATATTTGGAAAAAACCCTCAAATGTCCTACTTAATGTGAGAAGAATAAATGTATATTTTATATTAAAAAATATAAATTTAAAAAAAACTTTTCCCAATGTGAGAAAGATAAAAGTTAAAAAAGTTAATAAAAACTAAAATGTCAATAATGTGGGAAGAATAAAAGTGATAAATGAAGATTAAGGTAAATCATTTAATTTAGCAGTAGCTAATGCCAGTAATCCAAAGGGGGCGCTAGCACACCTCAGAGCATGTGAACGAATACGAGTGTAGCGGCGATATGACTAATTTTACTGAGTCACAAATCCATGTGAATCCTTCTGTCCAAATTGAATTTGACAACTTGTGATCCTTTGAATTTGACTAAACAAATATTTCTGTAGTTTGACTGATCGGTCAACAGGGGGCAGAAACACACCCGAGAGTAGACGTGGTCGATCATCGGGACAAGAACGAGTCTCATCCAGATCCATCGCAGGGACTTTTAACTCGTCTTTCACGTCGTTTCTCATCGTTCATTTTTCTGAGTCACAAATCGAGTCCAACACATCCAAGCGAGTCCTCCATCTGATCCTTTCATCCCAGAACCAGGAGCTGAAGCGACACAATCTTCCTCCTCCTGCCGACGTCTTAGAAAAAACAAACTTTGAAGAATCTCGTAGATGACTTTTAAAACAAAAACCCCGTCTTCCCTCGCTCTCCTCCTCCATCTTTCCTTTCCTCCTCGATAACATTCCTAATTACCTCGGAACATTCTGTCATCTAACCCTTCACCTTCCTCCCTTCCCTCCCTCCAGCCATCTCCTCGTTCATCCGGGCTGACGTGCCGCTCGGATTGAAGCTTGTCATCGGTAATATCGGCCGACGCTCACGTTGGAGAAGCCGAAGGATCTCGGAGCAGATCAGACGTCACATCGGATTCGTCGCCGCTTTTTATTGTCCTACGTTTTTTTTTATTATTTTATTTATTTACCGCTCGTCACCCGGATCCGTCATCTGTCAGGGAATCGAACCGCGCACCAACCCCCGAAGCTCGCCTGCCTCGTGCCACTTCCCATCATCTTCATTAGAGTCCACGGTTCTGCAAGTGGATTTTATTTTACCGCCCAATTAAAAGCGGCCGAGTCAGTGGAGCTCTCATATCGGCTTTTACGGCTCAGCCGGCGCGGTGCGGCGGCGGCGGCGGCGGCCGGGCTTGATTGATCCTCGGGCCACTCATGGAAGAAATATTCATCAGTGCCGCTCCAGCTGCTAGAAAACTGTACGGAGGGTAATTAAAGATACAGAATCAATCAACGCTGGCGGCTTCACGACGAGCCCCGCAATGATGGGCTTGTTTCCCTCCGTTGTAAAATCGGCGTTTTATACGAGCGCGTTTATCTGGCGCTCATGACTCTTCGGATAAAGAGCCGAAGAAGCTTCCGACCCGGACTTTGGTCTCGGTCGCATCGGGATGACGCGACGAACTGGACCGTCTTACCCAAAATAATCTTTTACCATTGCTGTGTCTCAAATGAAGTTCAAGTTGTTTTATTGTAATTGCGCACTTCTCCAAGCGCACTGCTTTAAAGTACACTTTACGACTGCGCAAATATGGACATGGTAGTACTGTCTCAACTGCCGCTACACACTGGAAATGACTTCTTCTACTACCATTTAGAGCAGATCGCAACGGAGCCAATCGTAACGAGTTATCAAGTTGTGTTTTGTTGTGTTATCATTGTTGTGTTGTTGGAATCTGGTGATACGATACATACTACGATACAGGGGCAACAATGCGATATATAGTGATACTGTAGTAACAAGGATATATGTGTAGTATTGTCGAGTACTTGACTCTGGTGTTGCAGAATTTACAGACCACATGACTCTTGACTGAAGTCGTAACTGCTTTCATTTGTTTTTAAACCAAAATATGTCCAAACATCAGATTTAAAAGCTGCTGGAGTCACTGTATCCTCTCGTCCTCAGTCATCATTGTTCCTCTAGCGTCGGAGGACGTAATGACAGCTGCCATCCAGCCGTCGGAAGTTTAATAGCAACACGATAAATGTTAGTCAATTCTTAATAGAAAAATGTTTAATTATATATTTTCATGTTTATATATTAAAATATAACACAAAATAACTATATACAATTTATAAAATATATATATATATATATATATATATATATTTGATGTTATTATTTATTTATTCATCTTAAATATCAATATTTAAATGTTCTAGTTTACCAAGTCATTGGCTGATGTCCTGGTTTACAAGTTAATACAATAATAACTACAATAGCAATTGTATTTGTAAAGCCTGTTTCAAGAGTGTCACAAGGTGCTTTACATAAAAACAGACATAATTCTTAAAAAAAATGTGAAAAAATTAACAATGATAATATATCGATTTAATTTACATAAAACATGTTAAAGTATTAAAAGAATAAACCGTAAAAAAGGAGCTTCTTAAAAAAAAAGAGATTCAAAAGAATGAACAGACTCAACCAATCTCATATCATCTCTGATATTAAACTCCAATTTTTTTTTACCAATTCTGGTACAAGCTTCCAAGTCTTTCCTGGACCTCTTAAGACCCCTCTATTCAAGATGCCCTAGTTCAGTAGGACTTTTTCTTTCTTTACCGAGTCTTCCTGCCTCTTTATATCCAAGTATATTTCTTTCTCACAAAATTCTTTCTGTGACTTCCTGACATAACAAGAGTATTTGGCGAGAAGTTTGTGGAATGAGTCCTGAACGTCCAAGTGAGTCCTTGTCATTGCGTTTTAAAAGCAATAACAATGAGGGTCAAGCACAAGTCAGAACTCGACTCGGAGTAACATAAGGAAGTTCCAAAAAAATCAGAGGGGCTCATTTTGCCAGGGAGTCCTACAGGGGTCCCCAAACCCTTTGAACCCAGGGACCGGTACTGCTCTGTGAAGCATTGGTTACCAGGAATTGTTCTATTGATAAATTACTGAGTGAAATTTGTTTTTTTTCAAATAAGGTTTTATTTTCTATGAAGTAACATTAGTCTGTGACACGTGAAGACGCTCGTGACTGACAAAAGAATCCCCTGAAAAATCAGTGAAATCTATTTATTTATTTACTTATCCGAAGGTGGCTCGGTGACTATCACATCAACTCCAAACTGGTACATGGTCCAAAAAAATGACCAACAGGCCGGTGAGTCCTACATATCTGAATGAGTCCCTTCCCTTTAGAACTGGATTTGGGACTATTTTAGGGAGCTTGAATGAACCAGAAGAGAGATTTAGGGAATCGGCATCAGAGCAGGAAACCCTCAAGACTTCCTTGTACAATGTGTGTCTTTTAAAGTGAATATCAGACGTCTGTTATGGACTTCAGAGGATCTTTTTTATATTCCTTCTTGTCTTGGTCGACCTCTGCGTCTTTTTTTTTTTGCGACTCTCCTGGGTAACGGCGAGAAGACGAGGGAGCGACGGATGCAGAGAAAAGAAAGAAAAAAAAAAAGGGGCAGTTTTGCCAGGCAGGTGCCGGCGACGCAGGAGCGTCTCAGCTGCGCCGGCGTGATGGAGTTGGTCGGTCGGAGGCCTGCGGTCGGCGGGCAGGAATAGTAATTACAGGAGCCCGCATGCATGCTCCACCACACTGACACAGTTAGGCGGCCCAGCAGGACGCCGCCGGACTCGCTCGTAAATCTGAGGCGGCGTCGAGAGGTGGTGTGGGTGGGGGGGGGGGGGTTCGAGGGGTTCGGTCTGCAGTGTGAGACCAGAGCCGAGTCTAGAGCTGAGCCACATTCAGCGACGACTCGAGGAGTGACTCGAAATGAAGCATTTCTCACTTGAGTCGATTGAGAGTCCCACACGTCTGAGGGAGTCCCGGTGGGTCTTTGAGCTGATTAGACGAGCAAGAGTCCTTCTCAAGAATCCACCGATACGTCAACGAGACCTATAACTTGTTTATCAAGTAGCGACTTTGTGACCCTGGTCTAGAAAAGTGCTCTAGAAATATAAATGACTTACTATTTCAGGAAATCAAGAGAGAAATTTGAGTCCAACACATCCAAGGGAATCCTTGTCATTCAACCTGCTAGAGTCAGAACTTTTAAAGCAAAGAACTCGACTGTAAAAATGTGAGCCAGACTTGCTTGATCTTTGAGACAATGTCTAGCTGACTGGTGAGTCCTACCCATCTGAGCGAGTCCCCTTTGTTTTTAAGCCGAATCAGTGTCATTCAAATTGATGGATAAGAGTGAGGCCTTTTAATGAAAGGGACTCTACTTTAAAGAATTGAATCGGAGAGGCTAATTATTTTACTATCTTACTGACTGGTGAGTCATACACATCTGAGCGAGTCCCTGCTTTTTTCTTTTTTTTCTTTTTTTTTTTTTAATCAGATAGACGACAACGATTCTTTCTCAAGGACTCGCTGATACATCCAGGAGAAGAACATCTTGTGTCAAGTGTAGTGACTTTAAATCATTTCAGGAAATCACTAAATAATTTGGAGTCCAACAAACCCAAGTGAACTCGACTATAGAGTGTGAATCACAGATACAGTGATGTCTAGCTCATGGTTGAGTCCTACTCATCTGAGTGAGTCCTTGAAAATTAAATTACTAGACAGGATAAGATCTTTTCTTGCAAGGAACTGAACTGTAATGTGCATAAAAAAAGTGAGTTGTAGATTCCCTTTATTTAGACGATATCTACCTTTGTGAGTCCAACACATCTGAGTGAATCCTTGTCATTTAAATAACTTAGTATTAGAGATATTAAGCGAAGTAAGTCGACTCCAACGAGTGTAAATAAATGAGTCTCAGATCCCATTTAAATACAGTGATGTCAGGCTGACTGATGAGTCCTACACATCTGAGTGAGTCCCACCGAGTCAAGAACTAGTTTGGGACCTTCTCTTGGATTGACGAGTGAGGACCCAGTAGTAAGTTTGGAGAACTAGTACAAGCAAGACTTTACTAGACACTAATTCCTTCCAAGTTTCTTCCACGAGTTCACGAGCATCTAGGTTTACTTCTCCTTCCTTATAAACAGTCGATAACCGAGTCCGTTTTTAGCAGCAAGTGTCACTTTGCGTTTTGTCTTCCGTCTTCCACGTCGGTGCCTCGAGAGCCTCGAGAGGAACTCGGCGCCGGGATCAAACCGGGGGGACTTTCGGAGAAAACGCCGCCACACAAATGCGGTCGCGGCGTTCCGACAACCCGAGAGCTCTTCTGACCGTCTGTCCGACAGAATCACCGTCTCGGGTTCATCACACCGGCAGCCGGCGGCACCGGGGACCCAGGTGCCCCTGCGCAGGTACACACACACCGACACACACACACACACAGTTAATCACCTCTGGATTTTCCGGCTCTCGCACACACACACACACACACTTGCTCTCACCCTGCCACTCTCCGTCAAGTGTGTGCGGCTACGCGACGCCCGGGAAAGAGGCGCCATCCATCAAAAGTGATCGATTCACGGGGGCATTAATAATCGTGATGGCCGCTCTCCTCCAGATCACGGAGCGCGTCTCCATCTGGTCGGAAAAGGAAAACGACGACAATATTTGCACGTGCGCGTTTTTTTTTTTTTTCGTTGACACGGCGTGCACGTGTTCGCCGTCACGGCGGCGGCGAATTGGAGAGTCAAGGTGGCTGCGCATGCGTGTTGCCACCGAGGTGACCCGACCAGACGAGCCTCATCAATCATGGGAGCTTTTTGTGTGTGTGTGTGTTGTGTTGTGTGTGTGTTGTGTTGTGTGTCGGGACACACAATCCATTCACGTAACCCAGAGGTCGTGACAAGACGACGTCTTTGTCGTTCCGATAAGAAAAGAACAAAACAGACACGGACGCTCATTTAAGAAGCACCTGAACGCACCAGTACTGTGTGTGTGTGTGTGTGTGTCAGTGTGTGTCTCAACACTAGTGCACAAAGTATGTGTTGTGCGTCTGTGACTGGGTAAGTATTTAACTGTGTGCGTCTTGATTTGTCTAAACCAAAAAAAAAAGGTCAACAAGAGAAGCACCTGAATGCACCATGATTCAATCAAAGCCTTAATTGTGTTGCCAACATGATTTGTGTGTGTGTGTGTAGCACACAAATCCTACGTTGTGCGTCTGTGTGTGTGTAAGTATGTAAGAGTGCTTTCTAATACATTAAATATATCGACAAGAGAAGCACTTGAATGCACCGTGAAGGACACAGAGTCTTGATTGTGTTACCAACATTTTTTTCTTTTAAATACCCGTCAAAGTCAAACATAAAAAAAAGAAGCACCTGAACGCATCATGACTGGAAACCTGCATCATAATAGCACCATTGTCTGAGTGTGTGCTTGAGTCATACATGATGGAGTGCACGTTTGACAATTATTCAAAAGGTTTTTTAGTGGCACCTGAACGCACCACGATTGATAGAAAGCCATAATTGTGTTGCAAGAATGATGCGTTTGTGTTACTATTATTTGAGGAGATTTATGTCTTGATAAAAATGACCATTAAGGTCAAAACTCCAGACCTTGATTTTCACATATAAATGACGCACCTGAACGCATCACGATTAGTCCACTCAACACCATAATTAAGTTGAACAAAAGCCATCTGGGAGAAAAAAAAAACGCACCTAAACGCATCATGAGCAGGAACCTGCATTGTGTGTGTGCGTGCGTGTCATACACAATAGAGTCATCATTTTTTTGTCATTATTAAATATAAAAGCTTTTTATAAGGACCATGAAAGCACCTTGACACGCACTGTGTTGGCGTGTGCGCGCCAAAATTCCATTAAGCAATGTTGCCATGAAAAAAAAAAACCCTGAACGCACCATCATCAGTTCATAATTCAGTTGTGTGTGTGTGCGCGCGTTTATTGACCCTCAATCCAATTTCCTCCCCCTTGAAAGCATCCCATAAAACACGAGCGCCTGAACGCAGCACGACTGTGACTCTCCTCCAGACCTCCGCACGCGCGCGCGGGTCTGGCGTGCGCGTGGGAAAGTTTTTGGAGGCGCAGGAGCGGAGGAACCTTACCTCCGGTCAAAGTCAGCGCCAAAGTTAGGATCCTCAGCGCCGCGGACATGTTGGCTCCTCGAACCCCCGCACGGAGACCATCAACTGGGGTGGACCCTCTGAACTGAGCCCGGGGCCCCGAGGAGTCATGAAAGTCCCGGATGGAGAGCAGGAGTGGAAGAGAAATAGATCCAGTTGTTGTCGAGTCTGGACTTTGTCAGTCTGCGTCCTCCTCTGCGCTCTGGATTCATTGAAACAGGAGCGACTCTCTCTCCTCCTCCTCCTTCTCTCCATCCCTCCCTCCCTCCCTCCCTCCTCCCCCCGGTAATCAGGACCCCCGTTCCCCGTTTTAGGTAAAAGTACCGGAGGCAGAGCTCCCTCTGCTGGCCGTGTCTTGAACTACTCATCAATGTATTTCTAATGCTTCTGCGTTTTTAACATTTCGACCGTAACATTATGACCATCGAAACTGGGACGTACTCACCGCAGTCCTGTTCACATCTGGATCCTCAAAGGCATCGTTAGTTAAAACCATCGACACTTCCAGCTCCCTATGAGACAGGTGGTCATAATGTTAGGGAGAATAGAATATATATAAATATATAAGTATAATGTTAATATATGTGGGTAGGAATTTTTTTTATTATACTACTACTACTACTACTAATAATAATAACATTTTAAATGAAGAGACAATGGAGCAGGAGGGATCAAACTAATTATTAATAAAAAAGTATTAAAAACTGTTTTAAAATAAATATACTGTATATACAGTATATATGTTTTAAAACATTTTAAATATAATCACTTTTTGTGATTAAATTTTTTTTTTGTCATGAATTCTTCAAAAAAAAAAAAATATTGAAAAACAACACATTCCTTTTTATACTTTTGCTTTCATTTGTTTTTTTGGAAATAATGTGGAATAAAATATAAAATATCAAGACCAACAAAGATATTCCTTCATTTGTCCCACAGTGGGTAGAAAATATTTAGTATTCATGTTTTCTTATTGAATACGATATAAAAAATAATGCAGGTGTTAGTATTTAAAGAAAATTATTTAAAATAAATAAAATAATAATAATGTAAAGAAAAGGGAGGATAACGGTATCGAACAATTGACTAACAAAAAAAGAGAGAGAAACTGAATACAAAAGAAAACCTATTTTTAACCCTTGTGTTGTCTCAGGGTCAAGGTGACCCGGAGGCCTGAAAACAAGAGATAACTCAAGGGTTAAAAGAGTTTTGAATATAAAGCATTTTTTAATAGTTGTTCTTTAAAAATTCTTTGGACAAAAGTAAAAAAAAAAAAAAAGGATATTAAAAATAAATTATTTGTCTATTTGTCCCTTCATTTCTTCCCACAGTGGAAGAATTTGAACAATATAAGAAGATTTTATGTAATAAACCTTAATGATAATACATGAATACAGTAGGTGTTAGAATTGAAATACAATTAATAATCATATATTTACCAACATGTTCAAAAGAAAATGTATTTTTAAATCAATATTTAAATAACTGATTGATTTTTGATAAATGACTTTATAAATGATTTGTAAAAATATGAAATAAAATATAAAAGATATTCCTTTTTCGCCCCACACTGTGGAAATGTGACAATATTGAGCAGACATTTTATAAAATGAAACAAACTTTGATAAAAAATAAACAATACAGGAGATGTTACAATTTAAAGGAAATGAATAATAAAGATGAACACACAGGGTTGGAAATAGAAAAGTTATATATAATAATAATAATAACATATCAGAAGAAAATGAAAGAGGAGGAATGAATACTAACAAACTTTTACTTTAAAAAAAAAGAAAGAAAGAGCTTTAAATATAAACCTTTTTACGATTTATTTTTGAAAGTTGTTAAGGACAGAAATATGGTTTGGTAAGATATGTTTGCTTTTGCCGTCGTGTTTAAAATAATATTTTTTAATGAATTGAAAATTTGTCTCTGAACTCAACTTCAAATATATTCAACAATCAACACGAAAAAGCTTCAGACTAAACTAAACATTGGATGTTGACTAGGTTTGAAACAAACTTTATTGATCCTCACGCGTTTCGAACACTCACCTGTTTCCTGTCACGGTGCGACGGCGAAAGAGTTCCCCTCTGCTGGAGTAAACAAGTACTGTTCCTGGAGGAACTTTATTAAAACCTGAATGTATCTATTTATGTACGTATACTTTATGGACAAAATGGAATGAACGCCCAAATAATCCGTATAAATAGTCTCTATATTTGAATATAACAGCCATGTTAGGTTGAGTTTATTTTTTTTTTTTTTTATATAAAAGTGGAATATTTTATAAATGAACGCTATTTTTTTTTCTCATCCGAATGATGTATAAGTTACTCGTCGTTCTAGTTTCTACAGTGAATATACGTTGAGTGTTTAAAAAGTTATTTCTTTACTATATTTACACTTTAAAACGGGAGCTTCAGCTATTTGACTCGGTCGCCCTCTAGTGCACATGTAAAGAACTGCACACTTCATCCATTTCTACTTAGTTTTTTGGAATTTACAATTAAATCAGTTATTTTGTGGAAATGTATCGATATTGATGAATACATATTTTGATAATGATACTACATAGTCTATCATTAACAGTCGTTGATTAATTTGTAATTTAATTTAGATTTTAAATATTTGAAGAAAGCTTTTTTAGCTCAAAGTAATATTTGCTAAACACACATTTTAAGGGAAAAATCTGTTATTAAGACATGTGACAAACTTTTAAAAATGATATTAATGTTATTGAAAAAAAAAACAATTAAATAATTCGTTTTAAGTTCCATTTTTCAAGCACAATTTTTGGCTCCGTTTATAACAACTTTTTTTTTTTAAGTTAAATCTAAAAGAACTGTTTTCACGGACAGCTCATGAATTTGTGTGTCGCATCAAAGTGAAACCCATGAGACGAACCGATAAGAAGAACAAGACAAGATGAACCCAAATGCATGTTTATTGAAGTCAACAACTCAACTGGTATTTTAACAAAAAAAAGAAAATTAAGAGAGAGGGAAAAACAAAACAAACACTGTTTAGACACCCGACAGGGGCGAACCCTCCACAGCATGCGGTCGGGTCGCGCCCTCATGACATCATCATCACCCGCCATCGTACAAATCAACTTACATGACAGCATCGGTGTGATATGGACTCAAGTATTTAAAAAAAAAGAAGAGAATGTCGTGAATGTGTCACACAGAGTGTCGCGGGGTCACATACACACAAAACACACATACACACACTCCTATAATGAATGCATATGTACTTGTGTTGCTGTGTGTGTTTACAGCAGTTTTAAGAGAATCCAGCAAAAGGCAACACTATTTACAATTACATTTGACTTAAAAATGAAAGAATAAACACAAAAACAAAAAAATAGTCTACCTTCAAGTTTCGGAGATTCTAATTACAAATTAAAAAGATTGTTGGACTTTTGCACAGCTTTCAAAACATAAATTCTACACAAAAGAAAAGACAGTGCAGCGTTGAACAGAAGCAGGGGAGGGATGCTGGGGGGGTGGGGGGGGTTAAGGTTTGACTAAGAACTGCTGCCACCTCTTGGCAGGTCCTTGAAATAGGAACCTAATCAACACAGCTGAAGCCTCGAAGAAAGAGTCCCTGGCTGGACAGAAGTGCTGACGTGGCCCAGTGGACAAAAAAAAAAAAAGAATTGTCGTCGCTGGCTACTGGACGAATCCCTCATCGACTTGTCTTAGCTAGACGGACCTTACAGGGGTACGGGTCCTGTAAGGTCCCTGGGAAGGTAATAAAAAAGATTGGTTGGGACGAGCGTTAAAGGGAAAGACAACCTTGGTCCCGTTGGAACAGCATGATAGATGTCACCAGGAAGAGGCGGCTAGAACACGGAGGAGGATGACGCTCCTGGGTAAAGAGAGTTTAGGGGCCTCGGGGGGGCCATTGGGACTCAGGGGAGAAGAAAGTTAGAAACACCGGTGAGTCTCAAGACGGGATCCATCCAGGGACTCTACTGTGGCGCGAGCGTCTTGTTTAGCCAGGGGTCCTTCCTCTCAAGACTGGAACTGGACTCCGGAGAATACCCTAAGTGTCGCGTGACCGACGGGCTCTAAGGGGCCACAACAGATGTTTGCAGATCAGAGAACAGTTGCCGCCCCCCGTGTCTCACCAGAGAAGCACTTTGTCGTCTCTGCCGCTATCTACATTACCAACCGTTGGTCATGCAAGCTACATGCTAGCACATTAACTAAGACGAGGAGGACAGGACGATTCATTACAGGCAAATACAGGTCCATTAGTTTTCTTCAAAGACACTACACTTTCAGAGTATTAGGCAGGTAAGACTTGTCAGATTTTCCGCGAGAGGGTAACAGACAGATCCGAGAGCGGAAGCGCGTCCTCTGGTCTGCAGACACGAACGAGGGAAGTGGAAAGGTGAGGCAAACATAGGTACGAACAGGGTCCTGAATTATTTACAGAATAGTTTGAAGG
Organism: Callionymus lyra; assembly: GCF_982586985.1. NCBI lineage: Eukaryota > Metazoa > Chordata > Actinopteri > Syngnathiformes > Callionymidae > Callionymus > Callionymus lyra. Next base: position 17,483,239 of record NC_141833.1, read on the forward strand.
TTACATTCTGAGCTGGGCCTGTCCTCGAAAAGGTCAATTTCACGGTGTTGCTTCCACCAATCAGGGGTTGCATTTTTTAGCAGTTTCAGTAAAGTTCAATTGGGGGAAAAAAAAAGTCTTGGCATCGTTATTTACTTTTGGTTCATCCTATTATCCAGGGTAAAAAAGTCTGCAAGAACTTTTTAAAAAGGGTCCTCTGAGATAGAACCTGGTCTGTACCTTTAGCCAAACAAAACCAGGAATAGCATCAGGGACCCCTGAATTTTTTACACTTTATTGAGAAAGCAATGGCAAAAGAGGCAGCATTTACAATCTTCTGCCCAAAGAAATTTTACATTGCCATCACTATATATACAGAATTTGATTTCAAACTATGGTCCATTGTCTGTTTCTTTCTGTATAAGTTATCTTGGCAGTACCAACAGGTTTTTGGGAACCATCTTCCTGCAGTGGAATCTCAGGGAGTCACGAGGCTCCCGTCCAAAACAAACTAATACTTGGTAGAAGTTTTAGAGATAACACTTTTAGTCCCCAACCAAAGTGTTTCTACACATCCAATCCCATATGTGTAGCTTAACCCCAACCGGGAATGCAAAAGTAGTAATCCAGTAGTCTTTCTTCTAGGGGGGTCAATGGGAGAGCTACCAATAACTAGCCTAATCAATGTACCGTTTAGCCCGGTTTGCTACGACATCGTCCATTCCAGCCCAAAATGTAACCAGCAGCTATAAAAACAAACGTAACGCTGCTTTAGCTTATACACACCAGCTAGTGTGCTTTAGCCACCAGCTAGTTAGCAAATCATCGACAGTGGCAGGGGTTAAAGCGCAGTCCCTGATTCCCTGCAAAAAAGAACACAATAGTGCCAAATGGGGCGACAGCAAATGGATTCCAAAAAAATATATAAACTGAGAGAGCCGTCGGCACAAGATAAAAACCTACAGACTATTTCTATTGTACGTCTACCGAATGAAAAGAGAGAGCGAGTCGGCCATCAATCAGAGATGGAGGGGAAGGAGAGACGAGGACGGGTTGAAGGTGGATTGGGACGCAGACAGGATGATTGATTAAAGAGTGAAAAGAAACGGATGAAAGGAGACGAAGAGAAAAAAAAGAAAAAAAAAAGGGAACATTTAGGATCTTAAATGACTTTCTTCAGAGTTAGAGGAGCCCGGGCTCAGAACCAAAACCTTGGCTGCGGTTCAGACCCGGAGCCTCTTAGTGAGATTACAATCAATTCCACTGGAGCTCGTCGCTGCCAACTCTGAACTTTAATAAAAACACCGTCGTGGATGGGAAGCTGGCGAGAGATAACACACACACTAAGGGTTTCAACAGGAGGTCGAGTGAAAGGAACCTGAAGAAATATGACCAGTGAAGGTAAATCAAAGAACCCTACCAACACTGAAGGGTTTGCTACAGTTGTTCTGCCAGAAAAAAAGGGAACTGAGCAGTGTTTGTGTCAACAAATGTACACATCATCACAAACAAAAATGTTTTTTAGAAAACAAGCTTAAAACAGACGCGCTCTTCAAGACTGTAAACACTGACGGTAACACACGGGTGACGTCCACGCCACTGGGGTTTGGATGTTTTCAATGAGCTTTGCATCATAAATCACCGCTAAAGATCATCACGTGACAAAAGGGACGAGGAGGTGGAGTCCTGGCAAGTATTGGTGTAAAGAACGCCAACGAGTTGTACTGCAGGGGTGTCCAGTTTCCTGGCTTGAACCAGTGCCAACATGATAGAAACTATGGTTCTAATTGGTGGATTATGGTAACCTAGCGCCTTTTCCAGTAGCAGATACCAAAGTTTAGATTAAGTAAGGCCTTCTTATCCAATTTAGTTTGTGGTTTTTGGCAATCTACATGTGCTACCTTTGATATCCACTTGGAGCTGCTACTACCAGATCGCGATAAACCTATTGGGAAACCCAACCTACGATGTCAAGGGCAACGTGCCACCCAAAGATCATTACTACCCGACTACCAGCAACTAAAATTCCTGTAGCAAAACTCATTAGTACCTTGTATAGAGGGTAGCATCCCGAATTTCCTGTTAGCTAAGAGGCTTTACCGAGTGAGTCCACCTAGGGACAGCAAGAAAATATGCATCATTAGGAATCTGGGAAAGGGCCAAGGGAAGTGGGGTGAGCTGCTTGAACCTCAAGGAGATGAATCGACTGTCAAGTCTCCGCAAACGGCAAACAAGGAGGATAACTAGCAACCTCTATAAGGTGAAAGGCGACGCAACAGGATCGCGAATAAATCCTTTTTTTAATTGGGTAGAGGTGAGAATTCATGGCCCCGGGGGGGATGAACCGCCACTGATGGCGATACTTTAGGTAGTTTAGAGTTGTTTGTTTTTGCATTAGTCCTGACGTGGGCGACGTTGGAAGACCTTGATATTGGTTGCATTCTTGTAGTGGTAGTGCTTACGAGGCTGAGCAAGAATCTTAGCCGTCGGTAGAAGAAAAGCGAAGGCCTTGGGACGACCATGACCCCCGTACGGAAATGAGCAACTGAAGGGAAAGATTAATGGAGTGCTTGGATCTATATCAAATGAACCTTTATTGAGCGACCGGTGGCAACAACTTGTGGTCTAGGAAAAAGCCATTTATCAGTTTCACCTTGTCTTCCTTGTGTTTGCAAGTCCCCTGCGATGGCCCTGATCCGTCTAGCATAGGAAGCCCCACAGGGATGACTTTACCCTCTTGCTTTTCGGGGGGGGGGAGTCGGGGATGATATGTGTAGGGAAGTTAAGGGGGCGAGGTGACCTTTATACATGTTTTTTTTTTCGCAGGGTGTTTTTGTGATGCCCTTTCGCAACTGTGTTTTTTTTTCGTAAGTTAAGGCCGTCATTTTTTCAGTAACTGGTGGGATACAATCTGACTTATCTAAGTTATGGGTGTCTAACCTTTTTACAGACCGCCCAATGTGACGAGAGGAAAATGTGCGTTACATCCCACACATTCTCACCTAAATGCCATTTCACCAAGAGCCACTCGGTTGCTCAACGATGCGGTTAACGCTTTTGTTTATTGAAGTCATGGCTGAAGGCCACGAGGATTTTTGAACAAGGGCCATAAACGGCCCCTCTGGCCACTTTCCACCTCCGGTCGTCTTTGGCGCTTTCTTTTCCGATCTTTTTTTTTTAGCTCATTAAAAACCAAAACCATAGTTGCGTGGACGTCACCTCGCACACGTATGAGAACAAATCGCTCAAAAATCCCGAAAAAACAAACCAAAAAAAATCGAACAAAATCTTCGTACAAATATTTGCAGTTAGTTAAGTTTCATCGCCATTGATGTTACAATTATTAGTATTTCTTTTTGTCCCAGGTACTTGATATTGAAACTCTGCATATCCACACGTAAGAAAAAACAGGCAGGCTATTTTTTTTAACGACTATATAAGTCACCGGGTCGCAGCGACTGACTGACCGTTTCATACGGAGAGGAGGGGGATGTCGACAGTGTATTTACAGCACACCGAACACTTCTGGCAAGTAAAAAGAATGCTATATAATTCTATATATATATTTATAGATATTTATATATGTATAGTGGAGACCCTCAGTAGGTGGCTATTTCAGTGTGGAGCGAGCGCTTGGGTTAGATGTCGAGTTAATGTGAGAGGAATTCTGGGAAATAAGATGAAATATCGGCCGTTGGACGTCGGAATGTGTGTTTCAATTTTTCTCTGTTGTCAAGGCGCCGATAGGTTTTTAAAAGTGTGTTAGTGTGTCATTCAGAAACCAAAAAGTCCGCGCGGGAAGGGGTTTGGGGGATTTTTTTTTTTTTTCTCTACCGCCCTCACTCGAGTGGTGCGTCAGTTCGTCCGTTCGTCAGTGCAAAATCTCACTTCCCTGTATCGATGCAAGAGCAGGTCGCCGACTTTTAATCTCAGTTCTTCCCTTTCGGTGAAGAACTGAAGTGCCGTGAAAACAAATGGAAGTTTTTAAATCCCCTCTTTTTTTCACTTCCACTCCTCCGCCTCTCCTCCTCCTCCTCCTCCTCCTCCTCCTCTTCTTGGTCTTGTCCCGTCTAGATGAAGTACTCCTTCTTGTCCTCTGATCCGGACTGGCCTCCCTCGGCGTTGATGATGGCCGTGTCTGCGTCCGGGGCGTCGTCCGAGCCCTTCGCCTCGTGGGTCAGGTACGTCCCTGCGGACCAGAGGGTTCTGTCAAACTTTTTGATCCAAACTGGTATTTTACTGGTGTCAAAATCAAAGTTGATTCATGTATTTTGTGACCCATGAGGTCAGTTTGAAGATAAGGTGTAGGACAGATATTATCAACAACAAAAATGTTGAAGGAGGGATGCACCTAGTATGAAAAGAATATCACAATGAAACGTATACTACCTTTTAAGTTGGTAAATACACATTTTTACTGAGGGAAGTCTAGGTTAAGACATTCCTAATATATATTATGGTATTGCGGCAATTATGGAGTGTCTTGAATAGGGGTGTCATTTTTTTCCGTGGATTGATTTTATAAATAAAACATTTAAAATCACATTTTAACCATTTTTAATTCAACTCGTTTTTCAATAAAGAGAGAATTTAAAAAAAAAGCAGTCATTATGTCCTCCGAAGCTAAAGTAAACATGAATTCCCGCTAGATCCGGACAATGACTGAGGACGAGAGGATACAGTCGACTCCTGCAGCTTCTAAAGCTGATGTTTGGACATCATTTTTTTAAATTATTATTAAGAATTGACATGTGAATATTAACAGTGTTTGTTTATTTTTTTTGTTGCTATTAAACTTCCGGCCACTTGATGGCAGCGGTCATTACGTCCTCCGACGCTAGAGGAACAATGATGACTGAGGACGAGAGGATACAGTGACTCCAGCGGCTTTTAAAGCTGATGTTTGGACATAATTTGGTTTGAAAACAAACGAAAGCAGTTACGACTTTGTCAAGAGTCATGTGGTCTGTAAATACTACAACACCAGAGTCAAGTACTCGACAATACTACACATATATACTCATTACTACAGTATCACTATATGTCGTATTGTTTACCCTGTATCGTATCATCAGATTACGGCCAATAACCCCCACTTAGTCTCGTTGATGGTAAAAATACAGACGCGCCGTTTTAATTTAACTTGGTAAATAAATGATTCTTATCCAAGATCAGGTCGCAGGGGCAGCAGCTTAAGTAAAGAAGCCCAGACTTGTTTATGACAAAAGGTGACTTCTAGTTGAACCATATCCTGAAAATAGTCCTTTTTAGGAAGGATTATTAAAAGGGTTTTACGCCCCAAAAACGTGCTTAGCCACAGGCAAGTCCAATATTGAAAAGAGCGGTACAAAGTTCATAATTCAATTAAATATGATTTGCATATGTAAAAGAAGGCGTGGAAAGGGACGAACAAGTCTGCGATTAATTCTAGTTGATTAGGATGTACGAAGGAAAAGTGCCTAAATTTGTGTCGCGCACAGATTCATACATCTGAGTATTTTTGTGCTGCACCATCTTCTGGATTTCAGTTTCCGGGACATATTTAGTAGAAGATCTTCGAAGCTCTCAGTACAAGAGGCTCCTGATATATTTAAGAGGAGCTTAATCTCTAGACTTTACTATAATTGAATTCAAGACCAACATGACTTTCATTGTGAACGGAATATAAGTCTTACATCATCAAAGTGCTTTAAAAAGCTATGAATAAACATCCAATCTTTGTCCTTCGCTGCAGCGAGACCTCGTTTATATGGATGAATTCTTTTTTGGGGTGTTTCCATATTAATGCGGGCGCGTCCTCGTTCGTTTTCCCTTTCCACGCATGCACGAGTGTTGGCGTGTGTGCAAGTGACCTTTGTGTCGGATGAGGTATCTGCCCAGGACGATGAGGAGGCAGAGCAGGATGAAGACGATGACGGCCACCACGCCTCCGATCACGGCGTGATCCACCCCGGAGCCTGTCGACATCGCCGTGGTGTCTTTGGCAGAGACGTGGAAGGGAGGATGAGGGAGGGGGGGATGGAAGAGTTGAAGGAGGTAGAATGATGAGCGGAGGGAAAAGAAAAGACTCGTTAATATATAACGACGTGGAAGAAGGTTAAACTTCGTACAAGTGTTAATAATCCAGAAAGGTTCCAGTCGATGACGCATTTTAAAAAATCCTTTAAAAAAAGCAAGTCTACATTTATTTAATACAGCGCTAACATAGATGAAGACCCGAGCGTCACTGAGGACGTGTCCACACGAAGACAGATTTATGAAAAAGTGTCTGATGAATGAATACATGTAAAAACAAATATTTGGTGACAAATGAGAAAGATGGTAAGCCGTAAAAAATGAATGTATAAAAACAAATACAATAAAATAAAAAAATAGATATACTATATTGTAACAAAAATTAAAAAAATACTATATATCAGACAATGAAAAATACAAAGTAACAAAAATATTATATTGTGTAACGAAAAATGCCATAAAATACAATATTAGACAAGTCAAAATAAAAAGTAGAAAAATACTATATTGGGCAAAGAAAAGTATTATATTGGGCAAAGAAAAAAAGAAACTATATATCAGACAAAGAAAAATACAAAGTAGCAAAAATACCATATTGGGCAAAGAAAAACAATATATTGGGCAAATAAAAATACAAAGTAAAGAAATACAGTATATTAGGCAAAGAAAAATACCAAAAAATACAATATTAGGCAAAGACAAATACAAAGTAGAAAAATACTATATTTCGCAAAGAAAAAAAACAACAACTATATATTAGGCAAAGAAAAATACAAAGTAGAAAAATACTATATTGGGCAAAGAAAAGTAAAAAGTGGAAATAATACTATATTTTCCAAAGAAAAATACAAAAGTACTATATATAAGGTAAAGAAAAATACAAAGTAGAAAAAGACTATATTTTCCAAAGAAAAATACAAAAATACTATATATAAGGCAAAGAAAAATACCATGTTGTGCAAAGTAAAATAGAGAATTACTAAATTGTACAAAGAAAAATAGATAAATACTATACCGTGCACTTAAAAATACAAAAATACTATATTAAACAAAGAGAAATACAAAGTAGAAAAATACTATATTGTGCAAAGAAAAATACCATAAAATACAATATTAGACAAAGAAAAATAAAAAGTAGAAAAATACTATATTGGGCAAAGAAAAGTAAAAAGTGGAAATAATACTATATTTTCCAAAGAAAAATACAAAAATACTATATATAAGGCAAAGAAAAATACCATGTTGTGCAAAGTAAAATAGAGTATTACTAAATTGTACAAAGAAAAATAGATAAATACTATACCGTGCACTTAAAAATACAAAAATACTATATTAAACAAAGAGAAATACAAAGTAGAAAAATACTATATTGTGCAAAGAAAAATACCATAAAATACAATATTAGACAAAGAAAAATAAAAAGTAGAAAAATACTATATTGGGCAAAGAAAAGTAAAAAGTGGAAATAATACTATATTTTCCAAAGAAAAATACAAAAATACTATATATAAGGCAAAGAAAAATACCATGTTGTGCAAAGTAAAATAGAGAATTACTAAATTGTACAAAGAAAAATAGATAAATACTATACCGTGCACTTAAAAATACAAAAATACTATATTAAACAAAGAGAAATACAAAGTAGAAAAATACTATATTGGGCAAAGAAAAATACCAAAAAATATTATATTGTGCAAAGAAAAATACAAAGTAGAAAAATACTATATTTTGCATAGAAAAAAAAATACAATATATTAGGCAAAGAAAAATACAAAGTAGAAAAATACTATATTTTGCAAAGGAAAAAAAAACGATAATTAAGAAAAGAAGAAAAATACTATATTGGGCAAAGAAAAGTGAATAGTGGAAATAATACTATATTGGGCAAAGAAAAATACCCAAAAATACTATCTATAAGGTAAAGATAAATACAAAGTAGAAAAATACTGTATTTTCCTAAGAAAAATACAAAAATACTATATTGAACAAAGACAAATACAAAGTAGAAAAATACTATATTGTGCAAAGAAAAATAAAAAAAAATCTATATTGGGCAAAGATAAATACAAAGTAGAAAAATACTTTATAGGGAAAAGGAAAGTAGAACATTTTCATCCACCCATCCAAAAAGAAGTGAGTCAAGTCGATGACATCACTAGTGTTTTTAAACCCAGCACTGGGACTCGAGGGATCAGGTCCTGCTGTGGACAGGCCTGAGCTAACACTGGAGGAGAGATCAGGAAAGGAAAGAGACAAACACACCAGAAGACTTAGCAGAAGACAGATTAGATCTAAAGAGAGGAGCGGTGGAGGCGTAGGTAGGTGTCGAGGTTGTATTCAGACAACCATGTCAGTGACACACACACACACACACACACACACACACCGGACAGCGTGGAGGTGAGAGGGGCGTGCTGACGAGGCGAGACTGAGAATGAGGCCATAAATCCTGCTGTCACGGGACAACAGACGAGAGCAGACCTCCACGGGCAACGCACACACACTCTTTGACTAACACACACACACCCTTAGACACACATTTAGAGAGACACAAGAAGGTGGAACAGAGTGTAAATGACTTGCAACACTTAGAGGGGTCGCGCCGGAGCGTAAGATGGATGTGCGTACACGAGGCGTGCGAGGGAACAACAAGGCGCGACGACCATGAAATATTCATCCGTCCTCCCCGGCGCTAGGTTTTCCCAGAGTGACAGACAAAAGCACAGAAGAAGACAGAACTCAAGAGTGACTGGTGGAAGTTGTACCTGCGTTGTTGTCTGCAGCGTAGAGTGGGGGGGTTGGAGGGGTGTAAGACGTGGACGTGGGGATGAGGTGGATGAGTGTGTGTTTGGAGTCGGGAATATTAACAGGATGGAGGAGGGAAACAAGAAAAAAACAATAATGATGAGACAGCTGTGAAACCGCCATTTATTTTTTTTCATCAGATCTTGTGTGTGGAACAAATATTGAAGCTTGGCCAGAGACCGGCGTCATAAACTCGAAATAACCCATCGACACAGGCGGTGACCTTCGACCTTCATGACCTCTAACTTCACTTGGGATCGTGCTTGACATCTATAGACCGGTCCAAGCTTAATTGTATTACCTTTTTTTTTCACCTCAGACCATTAGAACAGAGTTATTAAAAAAAACAGCTTTTGACCTTAAAGCGACTTTTCCATTAAAACGCAGCCAACTGGGTTTTGAACCCCCGGGTACGACACGTCCTTACTTAAGTTGAAATACTTTCTTTACCCTATGGGGAGATACAAATAACGTTAGTTGTTTTGCATGTCATTTATTGATCAATTTTTTGCTATACATCTTTGGATAAATCTCTTTTTTTTCTTTGACGTAGTGTGTCCCCAAAAAAGCGACCATTTGATAACCACTGTCCTAGAGGTCAAAGTGCAGCTGACGGGAAGGAAGACCAGCTTTACCAATTAGTAAGAAGGAATCCTTAAAAATGCTACCAAAAGATGGCCTAGAAGAAAACACTGTAAAATAAACCAACTTGCAAACTTCGTTGTGGATCGTGAATGTTGATAAAGATTGGAGACTAGAAGGCTAAGGTCCTCAGGTTTAAAGTGGGTCACCCACTACACACATGGTTCTAAAAAGACATTTGCTGCTCATTATAATGAAAAATAAGGAAGGGCTATGACATCATCAATTTTTGGAAATTTGGCCGAAAAACAGATGAAAAAATGCACTTTTAAAACGTTGCTGTTATAGTGACTTATTAACCCTTCTGTCGCCATTTATCTTCAATGTACTACTATGGATGCATGGAAGCCAGGGAGGTCGTTCACCTTGACCCAGAGACAACAGGGATACCACAAACACATTTGTTTTTTCGGGCCTTTGGGTCATCTCGTCCCAGAACTAACGCGAGGGATACTTTATACAAATTTGTTTTGGAGTCCTTCGGGTCACCTTGACCATGAGATAGCACAAGGTATACCTTAAACACAGTTGTTCTCAACTTTGACCCAGAGGCAATACAAGGGATACCAAAAACACATTTGTTTTTTCGGGCCTTTGGGTCATCTTGACCCAGAATTAACGCGAGGGATACTTAAAACAAATTTGTTTTCGAGGCCTAAGGGTCACCTTGACCATGAGATAGCACAAGGTATACGTTAAACGCAGTTGTTCTCAATCTTGACCCAGAGGCAATACAAGGTTCAAATCAAGTGTACGAATGTCCTTTTTCAACACATGTTTTTTTGTGCACTGAACCTTAATCTCTTAACCACTCTTCTAACAGCAAGAGTATCTATTTTTGGAATGTGGAAACCTTATGTTATGCACAGGGTACAGCGTCCAAAATGACAACTCTGCAGTTGGATATTAATGTGGATGACACAGGAAGTAATAACTGGTGAAACCAACTCCCAGTCCAGGCCCGTGAACGCGTCGCTAGACCCTCGACTCTGGCCAAACTTCTTTTTTCTGTGTGTGTGCGTGAGAATGCTTGACCATGATGTTAATGAGTGACGTCAGAGAGAAAAAAATGGCAACATCGAAGACAACTTTACCTGTGACAGTGTGAACTCCGTTCAGCCCGTCGGTTACTGAGGGAGTCAGAGTGGAGGCGGGGTGCGAAGGCGCAAATGAGGAGGCGGCGGGTGAGGGGGTGAATGACGTGGCAGGGTGGGTGGGGTCGGCGCTCGCAGTCGAGGGAGGGGGAGTCGGGGAAGAGGTGGCGGAAGAGTCGGGCGCAAACGACAAGTCGGGAAAGAGCTCGTTGGACAAAGTAGTGCTGGCGACAACATCCGTGGAAGAGGCCGGGGTGAGGGTGGAGGTTGGGGTGAGGGTGGAGGTTGGGTCGAGGGTGGAGGTTGGGGTGAGGCTGGAGGTTGGGGTGAGGGTGGTGTCTGAGACTGAGACTTCGGTAGTGGGGGAAAAGGTGGAGGTTGCGGGGGAGGAGGTGGGGAGCACGTCCGGTTCGGCGGGATCTTTAGAGGCAAACGAGGAAGCAAAGCGCAAAAAACAGCGAGACCGGAAACGAGAGTACGTAAGGGAAAGAAGCGCGAGAAAAGTTGGAAGGCGGCGGCGGATGTGGTAAGAAAAAAACACAAGCGGGTGGAAAGAAAATCAGAAGAGAAAAAAAAAAGATGGAAGTAAAAGTAAAGAAACAACAAACAGAAGTAATAACGGAAGACAAAAAAAGACAAAACTACTCTCTTCTATTCAGAATGACCTGCTTTGACTCTCGCTTTACCTTGAACCAGCAGCGTGTACTCTCCCGTGCTCTCGCCAAAGCCGTTGTCGGCTTGACACAAGTAGACGCCATTGTCCGACTTGTTGAGCGTCTCAAAGCGCAGGTAGGCGTCGTCCACCTTGGCCAGTGGGGGAAGCTCTCCATCCTTTTTCTCCCAGCGGTAGGTGATGGGCCTGCAAGACATAGGGCGGTCAGTGAGGGAAGCTTTTCGTGAAGTCTTCGGGAAAGTACAAATCTAAGGACAAGGGAGATAGAATCTTTTTTTTAAAAAAGGTACATTGAGGGAATCAGCATTTTAAATCAGACTTTGTTAAAAAAAAAATCCATTTCTCCACAGCCGATCTTGTGGCAGCGAGATAGTGAGATGTTCCATGATAAAAGAATCAATTATGTAAATGTTCCAGTCCTTAAGCGCTGTACAGTAATTACAATGAATCTGAATCGGGGACGGACCGGAATATGCCCGACTGATTAATCGCACGACTAAATGAGGTCAGGAAAAAAAATAAAAAATCACGGAGGTTCACGCTGCAGATTTATGGCGACAGCCTGAAGGATGTTTGAGGTTGAAACAGATTGTGTCGCAGATCTACAGATCTAATGGAAATACCAGGAATCATGATAACGAAATTATACCCCGGTAATCATAATACGCAGTACCTTGATGGATTATTACAAAAACTGCAGGAGAGCCAACAGTCAAATTCTTTGAAAGTTAGGTGTGGAAATTGAAAGGCGCTCAGGAATCCAGAAGTTCATCTTTCAAGCACCTCAACCATAACATACCCTTGCGGAGGACAGTAACCTGGGTTTACACCTGATGTGTGTGCTTTAGAAATGGCGTTGTGTTATGGCAGTGAAGCCGATACCTAATTCTTATCATTGTGCAACCGTTCTCAGTCGCTTTGTAGGTTTCCAAACCCATAAATTCAGTTCAGCGCAGCACTAGCATGCTGTTTGAGTTGGTTAATAGCATGTAACGCAATCCTTTCTGTCCGAGAAGGTTCTTATTCATCCAGGTCATGGTTATCCAAGAGGTTCAAAATTGAGTCAACCAAGAGTGTAGTGTGACACACCTTGCTGGACATTGAGGGGGAAATGACCCTCCCCAGGCCTCGGCACACTAATGGGTCCCACCAACCTGACCCGGCCAATCACCCTGAAGGGTTTCAGCCCATACATTGTTCCAAACCTCTCCCTATTGTTCACTGCTCCTCCCCTTAGCAGGATATATACTGGCTCCTCACCCAAGTTCATTTGGAACTTGCTGATGCGAAGCGAAACGTCTTCCTAGAACTATACACAGTCCAGTAGACTCGCTTTTGAATCCTTTGGCTCTCTGCCTTATAAACACAACTGCGTGTATTCCAACAGAGATAAATACTCTTCCCCATTCGCATGAAATGCATCTTGGTTTTAGGACAAACTAGTCTTGGGGCAACAGGGACTGCCACACGTCTTTAGAAGCTTAGGTTCGAGTTTGGTTTTCAGAAAACAAAAAATAAAACCGCAGAAAATCTGATCTGATTTGAGTAACATAAATAGTAATGCCCTGCAGGTCCTAACAAAGGTAGCAGTTAGCTACGGATGTGTCGAAGCGTAACACGTCTCAAGGCACAAATTAAAGCACCAGTTCCCCCTGCAAAAGTGAAGGTAGGGTACCTCATGAAATGGTATTTTTTTGCTTTTTGACTTATTTAGATCTATGTGTTTACTTTCACACTAAAGTTCAAACTTCTTCACTTACTCTAAGTTTGCTTACTCATAAAGGATACATGGAAAGCATGTTCAGAGCCCACTTTGTGTTCCGGGGAGCCCCCTGGTGGATACTAAAATCTCCACTTAGTGAGCTTGTTGATGACTCGAAGTTGGGAACTCGAAGAAGTCGTCTCTCACAGGGTTAACATTAGGTGTGAACAAGACTGCACCCGGGCACAAGAAAAGCCCATTTAGATCTCGTGACGTCGACCTTATTGTAGATCGTAAAAAACATCCCGCTCCTCCTGCTCGATAGATAATGCTCAATTAGCCAAGCGCTTAACTACCCGGAGCGTCGGATTAACAATCGCCGACGTCAGACGCTGTAATACATGGGGGAGCTAATGGTACGGAGCTGATCGGTCGCATGCGCCGTCCGCGCAGATGATAACATCCTTCACTTCTAAAAGTAGCAATCCTCCTGCTGGAGGTGGAAACTTTTCATTCGCCCGCTCATGAATTAGTAAACAGCAGCAAAGAGCCAGGAGAGGCTGGGAAACATCTTTTATTGTAATTACGATACTTCAGATTCCTCTCACCACCATGGCCGTTAAAGAGCAGTGTTTGGGTGCTTTTCCTCGCCTAAATTATTCAGAGAAGATTATCTGAATTATGCTAATATCCCAACGTATTTTCATTAAAAGTATCCTCCCTTGATCTGATATTCTGGCAGTAATTGATAATTAAAGCACAAGGGGAGATGGGATGTGGATGGTGGGGTGGGGGGGGGGGGATCTTGTTCATGAATATATACGCCAAGTCATTTAAGGGAAACTGATTTGAAGATTAGGGGTCTTGAATGGGTTATCGTTAACAGCCTATCACGGTTTCATTACTTTCGAAAAACTTTCCTCCAGACGCTCCATCCTTGTAGAAGTCTTTCTTCACTTCGACGAGTCTCAGCTGGTGGGAAGCGAAGATGTGGAGGGCTTCCCGTAGAGCGGGAACAAAGATTTGACTGATGACGCGCGTCATTAGCTATGCTAACTAGTTGAATCTCAAGCTCTGTGGAATTTTGGGAAGGCTGAGTTTTGGCCCAGTCTTAAGTACTTGAATCACATACCCATTGCTTACACTGGTAGCAGCCCTTGCTATACTCAACTTTGTCTTCTGTCTCGGAAACTTGGTCCATCACCTCTGCCGGTCTGACAGCACCTTGAACCAGACTCAGCGGTAAACTCACCAACCTCTCTGCCGATGATGCAAATGTGGACCTAACCTTGTACTACTTCAGCTGTACTTCTGCGAACAGCGAAATTCTCTTGGGTCATTTTCTGTCCCTTCATGTGTGTCCATAAATTTGCACAAAGAAATGCCCTCTACGTATCAGTGCTCGCTTATTCATAGCATGTAGGTTACTAGCTTCCTCACACTGTTTGATACAAAGCATACAAATAAAATACAAAGTATATAACTTGAGGCAATCGTCAAGGGACTGATTAGCCATTAAGATGATTGTTAGAAACAGGTTAAATATTTCGTGGGGGACATTGTGCTAGTCTGTACATTTGGTTGCAGCACTTTACAGGTTTTTTAAAAATACAAAAAACTGTTTCACCATACAAGATCTCTAAACAACTCCACTTCAAGATGTGACGCTTTTCAGCTGACCTGTTCTGACCTGTTCTGTTCCCATTCTTTTCTTTCCCATCTCAGTCTTGTACTGACCACACAGTGTAAACCCCAACTTTCCTAAAGCTTGTCTGCCTCGCTGACCCCTGGCGACCAACTTGTCACCTGTCACATTACTATCACTAAGCATAGCCCTATTCGCACAGGATAAGTATTACCTGGGGACCTCTGTGTTTTGTAAATGGCCCCCCCTCCTCTGCGTTATTTTAAGTGCATTCACACAGGATGGGCGATGTCTGTAAAATAGTAATTTTTACTGACATTACCTAGAGATACAGATGTAAAAAAAGAGCGCAATGACTGAAAGAGAAAGTCGGTGTAACCAAGTGTTCTTCATTTAGAGAAGATAAAGTTGACAACCGTTTATTTTCTTCGTTTCTCAACTTGTGCAGACGCTCAACAGCGAGGGCACTGCCCTGCACCTACATTTGCCCCAACATTCTTGCAGAAGAGACACAATCTGTTACAATAGTGTAACCGAGTGTATTTGTGTGGGGAACTACGAGTCTGGGACTTAGTGTGTAGCTCTGCAGCGCGCACTTCTTCTTTACTTTCGTCATGTGGAAAACACCCCCAATAACAGTGAACTCCATTTGCTTCCTCTTTTTAACGTCTTCAAAATAAAACAGCGGAAGTAAATATTAACACAATGGCGAATGCCTAGAAGTCTGTTCAGAATTACAAACACAGACATTCGGATTCACACGGGACTAGTATTATCACCCGATGTCAGTGTTTGGCGAATTACAGCAGGTCATTTGCGGCGGAATTATTACATTACCAATCTCAGACATTTTCTGTAATTATTACAAATTACCAGAGGTCCCCAGGTAATACTTATCCCGTGCGAATCAGACATAAGTTTATTCTGTCTCTATGTTGAGCAACTTCCCCTTGAATGTTACGCTACATCTTCCCCCTGGATCATCAGCGACGACTAGAACTTCCCCGCAGATGATACAGGTTCGGAACCCAACCATTTAATAATAACTTCAACCGTTGTGTCATCCCTGGTTCAAGGTGAACGACCTCCACCACTGCGTATGTATTTCTGGAAGCCAGAGGGAGGTCGTTCACCTTGAATCAGAGGCAACACAAGGGATACAACGTGCACATTTGTTTTCAGGCCATCAGGTCACCTTGACCCTGACATAACACAAGGGATAACCGGATCACATTTTCCACTCATCTTTGACAAATACATGTCTTTTACTTATCAGTGCCCACTTGTGGTCGCAACGTAGCATTTAGCATACTAGCTCTCTTGACAGTTACCATAGTGTACTTTAGGAAAAACCAACAATACTTAGAAAAGTCAATAGCAGTTAGTTAGAAACTATTAACATTGTCGTGTAGCCTCGTGAACGATTTCTCTAAATAAATGACATTATTGCTTGATAACTCAAACCCAGATTAAATCTCCCTCATCGTTTTTCCCGCCAAATCCCTTCTCCAAGTCACTTCGAAGGTCGTTGAGAATCATCGTCGAGGTAAATCTACGAGCCCCGGCTTCAGGAAACATTAATCCACAGACATCACAGCCGCCAGCACAACGGTCTCAGGAGGCAGTTTTAAATATAGAATAGAAGAAAAAAAAATAATGACGTAACCCAGACACTCGCACTTCATCTCTCCGCCCGCTAGAGGGCTCCGGTCGAGCAGCTAAGAAAAACACTGAGTGGCTGCATGTGACCGAAGACAGAAAAAAGTGTGTGTCGTGACATTTATGGAGGGTGATTGTCCGCCCGATGGTCAGAGTGTGTGTGTAGACTGATGGCGGAGCAGCAGGCTCATCCCGGAGCGACGGTGCACATTACAGAGCAGGCTTCACGCCCTCACACACACAAACCTTGCTATTCTCTTGTTTTGCTCTTTCAGTCTTAGTCATTCACTGCTTGTCACCCTCCCTCATCCCCCCATCTTGTGTCCCCCTCCTCACCCGTCTCTGCCTACACTATCCTCTGCTTCTCCTGTCAGTTTGTTTTCATTCCCACTCTGCTGCTTCTTCTTTCTTTTCTTTTTTTTTTCCCCGTGTTTTTCTTCTCCTCAATATTCCAGTTGTTTTGCCGCTTCTGCAGTCAAACGGGCTGTGATCGCAGCAAAATGGCTTTTCAGAGCCTTTTTGTTACCTCGACACGGAGCACGATAACGTCGCACGTGGCCCCTGTTGTTGTATTTATGTGGCCCTCGAGAGGTCAGAGATTTACGATTTTATTTTGTATAAATTATTGCGAGATTCATTCATTTTTCTACAGCTTTATCCCTTACAGGGGTCACGGGGAGACTGGAGCCTATCCCAGTATCATAGGGCGAGAGGCAGGGGACACCCTGGACAGGACGCCAGTCACACAAAGACAGACAGCCATTCACACACACACTCATACCTATGGACAATAATTCAATTTCAATTCAATTCAATTCAATTTTATTTAAAGTGTCTTATCATAACAAAGTTATCTCAAGACACTATACAGTTGAAATAAGACTACAGTTGATTAAGGAAAAACAGATCCCAGCAATTCAACAAAGAGCAAGAAACAAAACACTGTACAGTGAGCAATGGCGAGGAAAAACTTCCTTTTAGAAGGCAGAAACCTCGAGCGGAACCAGACTCATTGTTGACGGCCTCCTGCTTTGACCGGCTGGGAGGAAGGATGGGGGGGTAGACAGATGGATAAGGAGAGGAGTGAGGGAGGATATAGTGAGATAATCCCCAAGTTCTCAATCGACCTCTGTATGTTTTTGGACTGTGGGAGGAAACCGGAGTGCCCGGAGTAAACCCACGCAACACGGGGAGAACATACAAACTCCAGGCCAATTAAATTCAATCAGGGGCCACGTTTTATACTCTGACAGGTGTGAGGGGCCAAAGGACAGAAAGCTTTTAATGATGAATAAATAAACCGTTCTTAAATAAACCGATTATACTTTCTTTTTTTTTTTTTTAATTGATTTTACTGAAAGAAAAAAAGTCCATTTATTTAAACAGTTTAAATACAAATAACTGATGAAACTTTCATTTTTTTTTGTATTTATTCCTGAAAAACATTTAAGTAAAATGACTAGTAAAAGGAAAGACGAGAAATTAAAAAGAATCTGGTAATTCAATTGTTCGATTAAAATGTTGGACTATTTTTATATCATTACCTCAAAAGGGCTGCGTGTGGCCCCCGGGACCTACTTTGCTCCAGGTCTGAATCATGGTATTTACTCTTAATATAACCTTCTCAAGTTTAATTCGTTTTCTTCCTTTTATTTTTTGTCCTCGTTTGGATTTTTATTTTCTCAGAATTTGACTGAATATTGAGGTCATATTCAGAAAAATCAAGTGAGTAAGTAAGTAAGTAATATTTATTTATATAGCGCTTTTCCAGACCAGCTATTTTATATAATCTTTAAATAAGGGCTGTATTAATATTTTATTGGTGTATTTTGGTTTATTTATTTATTTATATTTTTCTTCCTCGTGTTGTTGTTGGTTTGATGATACAACTGAGGACGAGAGGATACAGTGACTCCAGCAGCTTTTAAAGCTGATATTCGGACGTATTTTGGTTTCAAAACAAATAAGAGAAGTTACAACTGAGCACGAGAGGATACAGTTACTCGAGCAGCTTTTAAAGCTGATGTTTGGACGTATTTTGGTTTCAAAACAAATAAGAGAAGGTACAACTGAGGACGAGAGGATACAGTGACTCCAGCAGCTTTTAAAGCTGATGTTTGGACGTATTTTGGTTTCAAAACAAATAAGAGAAGGTACAACTGAGGACGAGAGGATACAGTGACTTCAGCAGCTTTTAAAGCTGATGTTTGGACGTATTTGGTTTCAAAACAAATAAGAGAAGGTACAACTGAGGACGAGAGGATACAGTGACTCCAGCAGCTTTTAAAGCTGATGTTTGGACGTATTTTGGTTTCAAAACAAATAAGAGAAGGTACAACTGAGGACGAGAGGATACAGTGACTCCAGCAGCTTTTAAAGCTGATGTTTGGACGTATTTTGGTTTCAAAACAAATAAGAGAAGGTACAACTGAGGACGAGAGGATACAGTGACTCCAGCAGCTTTTAAAGCTGATGTTTGGACGTATTTTGGTTTCAAAACAAATAAGAGAAGTTACAACTGAGCATGAGAGGATACAGTTACTCGAGCACCTTTTAAAGCTGATGTTTGGACGTATTTTGGTTTCAAAAGAAATAAGGGCAGTTACAACTAAGGATGAGAGGATACAGTGACTCCAGCAGCTTTTAAAGCTGATGTTTGGACGTATTTTGGTTTCAAAACAAATAAGAGAAGGTACAACTGAGGACGAGAGGATACAGTGACTCCAGCAGCTTTTAAAGCTGATGTTTGGACATATTTTGATTTCAAAACAAATAAGAGAAGGTACAACTGAGGACGAGAGGATACAGTGACTCCAGCAGCTTTTAAAGCTGATGTTTGGACATATTTGTTTAAAAAAATAAAAAAGAGAAGTTACAACTGAGGACGAGAGGATATAGTTACTGAAGCATCTTTTAAAGCTGACGTTTGGACGTATTTTGGTTTCAAAACAAATAAGGGCAGTTAAAACTAAGGACGAGAGGATACAGTGACTCCAGCAGCTTTTATAGCTGATGTTTGGACATATTTTGGTTTCAATCCTAATAAAAGCAGTGACAACTGAGCACGAGAGGATGCAGTCGACTCCAGCAGCTTCGTCAAGAGTCATGTCGTCTGTAAATTCTGCAACACCAGAGTCAAGTACTCGACTTTACTACTCATATATACTTGTATTCACAGCATGACTATATATTGTATCGCCGCAGTATCTCTAACAGAGTTCTAATATTATGGCTACAATTGGAAAAAAAACAACTAAGGAGCCTCACTGTGGCGTTAATAGAATCTTCAGCGCTCCTGAGACGTGGCGAGGAGGAGGACGAGGAGGAGGACGAGGAGGAGAGAGAGCGCTGATGGAGGAGGGAGGCGAGGGGGGGAGGAAAGGGTGAGTGAAGAGGTGTGAGGGGAGGTGGAGGAGAGTTAAAGCAAATGATGGGGAGAGCGCCGCGAGAAGATGAGGAGGAGGCGACGGCGTGAGTGACACAGTGCAGAGACGCAGCGAGCGAGGGAGGGATGGAGGGATGGAGGTAGAGCGGGGGAGGCGCAGGGGGGAGGAGGGGGGAGGCAGTGGATCGATAACTCTGGTTGGCTGGAGGTTCATCTATAATTCACAAAGGCCAGAAGGAAGAAGGTTTGTGTGGCCGATTTCAGAAGACGCCGCCGTGTGTGTATTTACACGTGTGTGTGATTGTTGTAACAGTTTGTTAACTGATGTGCGATTGTGCGCCTGTGTCGTGTTTGAACATGCGAAGTGTGTGTGTGTTGATAACGATGTGTGTGTGTGTGTGCGACTGCAGCAGATGCTCTCCCGCCGGAGATGAACTGCAGCCACTGGAACAGTGAGAGACGAAAAGCGAAGCGCGACGTTGGATAGAAGAAAACTTCACACGTGAGAGTGCGTCACGTGACACCGTCTTGAGCTGAGCCAAGAGATGTTTCGGACTCATTCATTCGGGAGAGACTTGGAGTAGAACCACAGCTCCCTTCAAGGATGGAGAGTTGCATTAATCCACTGGGTGGAAGTCCTGGGGCAGGACCGGTGTACGTTGGTGAGAAGATGCTTCTCAGCTGCCATAGACAGTCTAGACCTCTTAACTCAAGCTGCTGCCCCCACGACCCCAGAAGAACCGGATAAAGGTCACTTGTTAAAGTATAATATACCTTTATATTAACATTATTTAAGAGTCATTTTGTATCTTGTTGTTTTACCAACGCTTCAGTTCTTTTTTTTCCAAAAACATCCAATAAACATCTTCAAATATTTCAATACAAACCATTTTATTTCTCCAAATTGTACTAAAAATTGTGTGTCAACGGATATAATTAGTTTTTTTAGACATCACTTTCAATTTTGTGCTTTAACACCTTACAATTGTAATTTAAAATATCTTCTCCTACTGCTTGATAATACATTTATTTTTTAAGAAATAAGATTTTTTTTATATATATATATATTTTATATTCTTACAGTAATTATGTTTGTAGTTACTTTATGTTTACTACCCCATATTTTACGCACAATATGGTGATTTATTTAAATTGAAAGATAATAAAATATTTTATATTTTGCTTGTTGTCATCGTCTTAGCGAAGATGCTATTTACGTTTAAAAACAAATGGAAAATACTATTTAAATTGCTTTTATTCTGTTAAATGTGACTGACTGTATCGATTTAAATTAGATAATTTCTTGTTTTCAAAGATTGGACGTATTTTCCTTTCAAGACAAATACGAGCAGTAACAACTGTGGACGAGAGGATACAGTGACTCCAGTAGCTTTTAAAGCTGTTGTTTGGACGTATTTTGGTTTCAAAACAAATGGCAGCAGTTAAAACTGAGAACGAGAGGATACAGTGTCTCCAGCAGCTTTTAAAGCTGATGTTTGGACAAAATTTGTTTTCAAAACAAATAAAAGCAGTTACAACTGAGGATGAGAGGATACTGTGACTCCAGCAGCTTTTAAAGCTGATGTTTGGACATATTTTGTTTTCAAAACAAATAAAAGCAGTTACAACTGAGGACGAGAGGATACAGTGACTCCAGCAGCTTTTAAAGCTGATGTTTGGACATATTTTGGTTTCAAAACAAATAAGAGAAGTTACAACTGAGGACGAGAGGATACAGTGACTCCAGCAGCTTTTAAAGCTGATGTTTGGACATATTTTGGTTTCAAAACAAATAAGAGAAGTTACAACTGAGGACGAGAGGATACAGTGACTCCAGCAGCTTTTAAAGCTGTTGTTTGGACGTATTTTGGTTTCAAAACAAATGGCAGCAGTTAAAACTGAGAACGAGAGGATACAGTGCCTCCAGCAGCTTTTAAAGCTGATGTTTGGACAAAATTTGTTTTCAAAACAAATAAAAGCAGTTACAACTGAGGACGAGAGGATACTGTGACTCCAGCAGCTTTTAAAGCTGATGTTTGGACATATTTTGTTTTCAAAACAAATAAAAGCAGTTACAACTGAGGACGAGAGGATACAGTGACTCCAGCAGCTTTTAAAGCTGATGTTTGGACAAAATTTGTTTTCAAAACAAATAAAAGCAGTTACAACTGAGGGCGAGAGGATACTGTGACTCCAGCAGCTTTTAAAGCTGATGTTTGGACATATTTTGGTTTCAAAACAAATAAGAGAAGTTACAACTGAGGACGAGAGGATACAGTGACTCCAGCAGCTTTTAAAGCTGATGTTTGGACAAAATTTGTTTTCAAAACAAATAAAAGCAGTTACAACTGAGGACGAGAGGATACTGTGACTCCAGCAGCTTTTAAAGCTGATGTTTGGACAAAATTTGTTTTCAAAACAAATAAAAGCAGTTACAACTGAGGACGAGAGGATACTGTGACTCCAGCAGCTTTTAAAGCTGATGTTTGGACAAAATTTGTTTTCAAAACAAATAAAAGCAGTTACAACTGAGGGCGAGAGGATACTGTGACTCCAGCAGCTTTTAAAGCTGATGTTTGGACATATTTTGGTTTCAAAACAAATAAGAGAAGTTACAACTGAGGACGAGAGGATACAGTGACTCCAGCAGCTTTTAAAGCTGATGTTTGGACATATTTTGGTTTCAAAACAAATAAGAGAAGTTACAACTGAGGACGAGAGGATACAGTGACTCCAGCAGCTTTTAAAGCTGTTGTTTGGACGTATTTTGGTTTCAAAACAAATGGCAGCAGTTAAAACTGAGAACGAGAGGATACAGTGCCTCCAGCAGCTTTTAAAGCTGATGTTTGGACAAAATTTGTTTTCAAAACAAATAAAAGCAGTTACAACTGAGGACGAGAGGATACTGTGACTCCAGCAGCTTTTAAAGCTGATGTTTGGACATATTTTGTTTTCAAAACAAATAAAAGCAGTTACAACTGAGGACGAGAGGATACAGTGACTCCAGCAGCTTTTAAAGCTGATGTTTGGACAAAATTTGTTTTCAAAACAAATAAAAGCAGTTACAACTGAGGGCGAGAGGATACTGTGACTCCAGCAGCTTTTAAAGCTGATGTTTGGACATATTTTGGTTTCAAAACAAATAAGAGAAGTTACAACTGAGGACGAGAGGATACAGTGACTCCAGCAGCTTTTAAAGCTGATGTTTGGACAAAATTTGTTTTCAAAACAAATAAAAGCAGTTACAACTGAGGACGAGAGGATACTGTGACTCCAGCAGCTTTTAAAGCTGATGTTTGGACAAAATTTGTTTTCAAAACAAATAAAAGCAGTTACAACTGAGGACGAGAGGATACTGTGACTCCAGCAGCTTTTAAAGCTGATGTTTGGACAAAATTTGTTTTCAAAACAAATAAAAGCAGTTACAACTGAGGGCGAGAGGATACTGTGACTCCAGCAGCTTTTAAAGCTGATGTTTGGACAAAATTTGTTTTCAAAATAAATAAGAGCAGTTACAACTGAGGACAAGAGGATACAGTGACTCCAGCAGCTTTTAAAGCTGATGTTTGGACAAAATTTGTTTTCAAAACAAATAAAAGCAGTTACAACTGAGGACGAGAGGATACAGTGACTCCAGCGGCTTTTAAAGCTGATGTTTGGACAAAATTAGTTTTCAAAACAAATAAAAGCAGTTACAACTGAGGACAAGAGGATACAGTGACTCCAGAAGCTTTTAAAGCTGATGTTTGGACATATTTTGGTTTGAAAACAAATGAAAGCAGTTACGACTTCGTCAAGAGTCATGTGGTCTGTAAATTCTGCAACACCAGAGTCAAGTACTCGACAATACTACAAATATACCCGTGTTACTACAGTATCACTATATATTGTATCGCTGCTGTATTTCTAACTGAGTTCTAATGTTATGGTTTAAATTGAAGAAAAAAATCAAATCAAATCAAAACAAATAATGGCCACTGAGAGTCTGTTTTGATGAGATCATTTGAGATTGTGTGTTTGTCATCACGAGTGTGTGTAGATGTGTGTCTTACTCGGGGTTGCTGTTGCCCATGCAGCGCAGGTAGAACTTCTCTCCCTCTCTGGGCAGGTCGCTCTCGGGTTTGATCTCGGCTTGTGGAGAATCTGCGGGAGAGGATCAGAGCCACGCTTTATTACATAACTACAGACTCATTCACTCTTATCTCTCTCCGACTCCACCTCCGTGACGCAAAACCCGGCTTACACAACCCATCCGCCGCTCCTCGACCCGCGCAGCGCCGCCGTCCCTCCCACAGGAGGCGCTGGCGATCCAGCATCTCTTCGCGCTCCTAATTTTCAGATGATAACCCGCTCTTGTTATCTACAGCGACTCCGGCACCGGCGGCAGAAGGTTAAATTCCTACGCGGTCATTACAACGGTGTGAGCTCGCTGGAGCGGAGATGGACCTGAGCAGCGGTTTTTATTTCAGCCGCTTGTGAAACATTCCCGGAGTCTTTCAGTCATTTTTTTTTTTTTGAGGGAATTTAGGATGTCACAGACTTTATGTGACTTAAATGACGTTTATTTTTAGAGTAAACATACAGTTGATGATGATACTAAATTGTCGTTTATATTGTGACTCATCTATTTGCTTTTTACCTTTTTGTAAAGAGACGCTTTTGTACGAAAACATCGTAGAACTTGCTTCGGAACGAAACCGTTGCGTTTATTGTAGCACTAATGCGAGCACCTGAACCAATGTTAGCAGTTGTGGTAAGGTTAGCACGAATAATCGTTCTATATCCAATGCTAACGGTTGTTAAAGCATTAATGTGAACATTTGCGTTACAACTATTGCTAACAGTTATCGTACCCTTCCACGAATAATTATTCTTAATCCAACGCTTTGTTAATAATATATATATAAATAAAGCTAGCAGTTGTCGTAGCTCCAGCACTAATAATCATTCAAGAAAATACGCCAACATTTTTTGTAGAAATAATTTGAACACTTGTCGTAAAACTAATGCTAACAGCTTGTGTAGCGTTAACACAAATAATTGTTCTAGAGCAAGCGCTAACATTTTTGTAGCAATCATTTGAACACTTATCGTAAAACGAATGCTAACAGTTGTTGTAGCGTTAACAGAAATAATTGTTCTCGAACAAACGCTACACTTTTTTGTAGCAATCATTGGATACTTGTCATAAAACGAATGCTAACAGTTGTTGTAGCGTTAACACAAGTAATTGTTCTAGAACAAATGCTAACATTTTTTGTAGTAATCATTTGAATACTTGTCGTAAAACGCATTCTTACAGCTGTTGTAGCGTTAACGCAAATAATCATTCTAGAGCAAGCGCTAACATTTTTGTAGCAATCCTTTGAATACTTGTTGTAAAACTATGCTAAAAGCTGTTGCAGCGTTAACACAAATAATCGTTCTAGAGCAAGCGCTAACATTTTTTGTAGCAATCATTTGAATACTTGTCGTAAAACTAATGCTAACATCTGTTTTAGCGTTAACACAAATAATCGTTCTAGAGCAAATGCTAACATTTTTTGTAGCCCTTATTTGGACACTTTTTGTAAAACTAATGCTAAAAGTTGTCATAGTCTCAACACAAATAATCACACATTTATATAAACCTTCAGTAAAACCTCAAGTTCATTTTCTATCAAAATTATTATGGAAAGGGAGATAATTGAAGATCGCTAGAAGGAACCTGTTGTGTCGGTGATTAAAACCAGCATAAACCTCCGCACGTCATAAAACATCACGTCTTTTATGATTAAAACATTATTGTTGATCTAACGAGACTCCACACATACACCAGCGACAACACTGACACACACAAAACATCACAATAATGTCTAAATAAATAGCCTCTTTTATCTTTATATCACTTATAAAGGTGTGTTTCTAAATGAATGCACTTGTGTGTAACGATCTCCCAGCACCATAAAACAACGTTTAACTTCAATTTAAAACATCGTCGGTTCGTCAATAAGAAATCTGAAAAGTGATCGATTGATTCTGTCTGGTTGCTGACGTAGTTTAAGATTAATTAATGCTAACAGTTTTCCTAGCATAACTGTGAACACTCTTGGTAAACTTAATGCTAACAGTTTTCCTAGCACAACTGTGAACACTCTTAGTAAAATTGATGCTAATGCTAACGTTGACACCTGTTGAAGAATCAATGCTAAAAGATATTCTGGCACAAACATGAACGAATGTATAAGAATTAACGCTAACATGTGGTTGGTGCACTAATGCCAACACACAGTACTTTTAATGCTAACGCTAACATGTGTTGGTGAACTAATGCCAAAACACAGTACTATTAATGCTAGCGCTAACATGTGTTTGTGCAACTAATGCCAACACACAGCACTATTAATGCTGACGTTAACATGTGTTGGTAGACTAATTCCAACACACGGTACTATTAATGCTAGCGCTAACATGTGTTGCTGCACTAATGCCAACACATAGTACTATTAATACTGACGCTAACATGAGTTGGTGCAACTAATGCCAACACACAGTACTATTAATGCTAACGCTACTACTATGTGTTGGTGCAACTAATGCCAACACACAATACTATTAATGCTAACATCAACATGTGTTGGTGCAACTAATGCCAACACACAGTACTATTAATGCTAACGCTACTACTATGTGTTGGTGCAACTAATGCCAACACACAATACTATTAATGCTAACACCAACATGTGTTGGTGCAACTAATGCCAACACACAGTACTATTAATGCTAACGCCAACATTTGTTGGTGCAACTAATGCCAACACATAGTACTAAAAATGCTAACGCTAACAGGTGTTGCTGCACTAATGCCAACACACAGTACTATTAATACTAACGCTAACATTCATGGTTAAGCTAACAATAGAGGCTGAGATATAACTACTATAGCAAAACAATGCTAACTCTCGAGCTAGTAAAATACAAGTTGCTAATGCAGATGCTAACAGTTGCCCCTCCTCCGCGGACTCACACAGCACGTGAAGAACCTGGTCGCTCCTCTTGTCCGTGGGCTGCAGCGAGTCGTGGTTGACGGCGCAGGTGATGATGGCGTCGTTGTCGTCGCGGCTCAACTTCAGCGTCAGCTCGCTGCTCACGTTGTAGGTGGGGCTGTCGGGGACGGACTCCACCACGTCGGGACCCCCTGCAGAGAGACAAAGTCATTAAAAAATTGGAGGTCGATGTCGGGTTATAAATAAAGTGCAAATTAAAAAGTTTTGAAACGGGAAAACGGGGCGTGCTGTTGGTGACACCTGGAGGTAAGAAACATATTGATGCTAATTGGAGGAACACAACTCTCTCTCTCTACGTAGACGACCAGATGTTCTCCAGCTGCTAATGTTAGCTAAACTACAGACTGTACACGCGCTAGTCTTCGGTCGTCTCCGAAGAGTTCCCCACGCTCTAATTAGAATGTTGCGGCTTTACGACGCCGCGGCGGCGCCGACCTCCGCGCGCTACCATTAAACGACAAAAAAAGGCCTTTAATGTGGCGTTGTTTTCTCGGCCCCGAGGTGTTAACTCGGGGTTCCGTCATTATCTGACGACTGCAGCAGTTCTGGAACGCCGCTGACCCTCATTAACTGGCGAGCCACCTTTGACGCGTCACATCAACGCGACATCGGCATCAGAGGCGGACAAGCACGGAAACATGTGTCGGACCATAATAACTCAAAACAAACCCCAAGATGCAAATAATGGAGAAATTTCAGTTCTTTGGCTGAATCTTCAGAGAATACATAGTTTTAAATCCAATATATTAATAAATAAAATGTGCAAATGTTAAAGGGAGAGAATGAAAGGTGCAGAGAAGAAATAAGTGGAAAATTGTCGACATAAAACGTTTTTATAGGCACTACATTGTGAATTAAAGTATATACAGTATATTTAAAATGTGGTATTATTGTGCAAGTAATTGAATGATTTTTTTTATATAGATTCAGATATTGTATAAGAATTTAAAAACAATATATATTTTGCAAATATTTTAAATGGGATTAAAATAAAATAAAAATAAATTGGTATTAAATATATATATACATATCTTATCATGTATAGATATATATATATATATCTATCTATATATATATAGATAGATATAAATGGTTCTCTAAGAAATGGGGGGATAATTATACATTACATTATTACATATATATACAAAAAAATATAAACGGTTTACAGATGAATATATAATAAATAATAATTTGATGAAAATAAAGTAAAGTGAATAAAAAGGAAAAGTCATTTTTAATATACTTTAAATGAACAATATTTAACAAAACCATTAAAGGAAATTACTACTTGGGCGTAAGCTTAAAAAACAGGTTCGTTATTATAAATAAAAATATGTATCTTTAAAATGTAAATAAAAATGTAAATGTAAATCAAACATATTTTGTATAATGTATTATGAATTCAGCCGTTTTTTACGTACTACCAATAAAAAAAGGTATATAAGTATTTTTATTTCCCCAATTGAAAAAAAAACAACATTTATTGCTGTTGACATTTGTTTCAATCAACTTAGCCCTTAATCTTTAAATAATGAGATTTAAATAAGGTTAAAGATGAACCAACTAAGTAAGTATTTGCTTAAAAAAAGCCAAAAGAAAATACTCAAATTGAAAAGTTGAACAAAACCATTAAAAGATATGTAACTAATTTAATTTAGTGCAAACTTTTAAATCAACATTTAATCATTTGCTTAAAAGATTAAAAAAACAAGAATTCAGTAAAATTGAATAGAAAACAAATTAATTATTAAAATAAATAAAAAAATAATATTCAATGTAACATCTATGAATTTTACAAAATCAAACCATTAACAAAATAAAGTTATTTTTAATGTTAAAAAATATACCAAAAAAAGTCTAAATGTTCAAACCTCAATATTAGAACTGGGTATAAAAATAACAAGTAGAACGCGGCCAACGAGATTCTGCTGGAGGGACTCCGGCATTAAAAACAAATGGAACGCACCATTAGTTTTCCCATCATCCTCACACTTCCTGTCATGTGAGTCAAAGAATGTCAAACAGTGAATCCGCCGGAGAAGAAACACGACAGGCGAGAGGACGCCGAGGCTGCGAGAGCGAGGATTTTTTTCGGAAGAGCAGACCAAGACAAATGTAGGTCACACTCATGAATAACGGAGAGACGGCGACGGCGGCGGCTGGAAGACACATTTGAAACTCCAGCCTCTTCCCCTCAGGTCGCGCAACTATCTACAAAGTCTCAGCGTAAACAAGTGGAGGCACAATTGACGACCGACCTTCGATTTCCAGACTCCGGGAAATGAGTCAGCGTTTGTTTACCTGCACACTTGTGTGTTTTTATTGTGTTTCTCGAGTCCTCGGGGTCCGACATGCGCTCGACTCAGCAGCCTAACATGAAAGCAGGAGCAGGAGTGAGTGTCCGGAACGAGCGGCTCGAAATATGATCGATTCCGAGCACCACGGCCTCTGACTTAGAGGTGCTGATCCTCATCCCGGCTGTGAAACACTCTCAGGTGAGAGTTGAAGCGGCGATAACATTTGCATAAAAGATTCATTCTGCGGCTCTTTAATCGCATGTATTTTGCGCTATTACCTCTGCCAAGGAGCTAATAATTTCAACATTTTTGACCGTGTCAGTCAAAAGACTCATTAGGATTTATGAGCGTCTTTTTTTTAGTACGTTAAAATAACGTAACAAGACACATAAAGTAGTATTTGTCGACCGTCTTTTGGCATGATTTCGCCATGACTTGTATGGCTCATATCCGCTGCTACTCATGCTAGCTAGCTCTAGCAAGAACAAGAAGGAAAACTTAAAATCTAAATATAAACCAACTTTCTTACTATTAAAAGGGCTTTTTTTTTTTTAATTCAATGACAGTATTTATGGGACAATAAATCCCATAAATGTTGTGGTAAGCTGCTAAGCTAAGCTAAATGCTAAGCTAACCACTCGAGCATCAGGCTAGTGTACGTACTAACTAGTAACAAATTCTCCACAGATTGTATGTCTCAAATCAAAAACTGCTGCTACACACTAACAGGAAATAACGATGATTTCAACCAGCTGTAGGAACACTATCGCCACCTGCTGGCAGCACGTTTTGTAATGAGAAACTAAATATTGGCAAGATATTTACGCCGGTATCAGCAATGAAGACGTGTCATCCTCCTACTTCTGGCTGAAATTGCACCAGTTAGTATATTTATATAAATATATATAAATATATATATATATATATATATATATATATATATATATATATATACATATGACGTAACTTAGACTCTAAGATGTCGACCAATCAGGATAGAAAGTGTCCATCGATCCATACTCAGTTTTGTGGGCATTTTTGTGACAATTTAGTGTGTATAGAGCACTACATTTCACATACTAAGGTTAAGTACATAAGTATGCGATTTGAGACACAGCTATGGTTGTTCGAGAGAGTCGAGGGTGAAGGAACTTTTGCCTTGAGCCAAAAGAATTCCTGATAATTACCTAATTTGATGGCTGCTGTGCTCCTTGGCAGAGGTATTCACCATCCTTGCACTTTTTTCTAGTTTCAATCTTTGTTCGCTCCGACATAATATAACTTTAGCGAACTAATATCAAATCAATAATTCACGCGGGGTCACGGGGTTCTCAAAAATACAGAAGCATTACGGAATCATCAAAGATACATTTTAATGAGCGTTCAATTATTCAGACGCTAAATTAATTATATTTTACAACAACGGTTTCACTCTCGTTGAATATTTTACTTCACCTGCTGAAAACTTAATAAGAGCTTTTTTTTTTTTTCTTTTTTTTTTTGGAGGATGTAATTGGAATTCCTGGCGTGATGCGAACGAACCCGGCTGATCTCTCCGAACCCTCCAGCGAACAATCGTCCGTTAAATATCACATTAACTCGAATTAAACAACACGCCGCATCCATCGCAGTGACTTGAGCGTTCGGGGCCCCAAGGGCCAATTGGAGGAAGGGGGTGGGGGGGGGGAATAAAATAAATATCTTCCAGCTGAAGCGTGAGATTAAGAATGAAATGAACCAGTCGATTTATCGATGAGCGAGCGCTTTTCGGCGACGGACGCTCAATAATGTCGGGCGACTGAACCCCTCCAGGACCCTGGGTGGCGCTGTGACAAGATACTAAGACAAGAACTACGCGAATACTCTGCAGTTTCTGAATCCGTCGCTAGGAAAATGGAACCAGACTAGTTATGGATTCTAAGAACAAAGTATTTCAACTAATAAATTGTGCAAAAAACTGTTTTTTTTGGTTGAAATTTGTTAATTTGTTTAAAAAAGGACAAAATAAATAAGTTTTACAAGATATCCATAGATCTAATTTTAAGATTTAAGCAAAAATTAAATAGTAATTTAAGCATTTAAAAAAGAAATGTTTACCAGGAAAAGGAATAAATAAAATTCATGTATGTTTTAATACATGTATTAACAACAATAAAATTGTAATTGACTAAAATAAATTAAACGTTTAGACAAATACAATTTTAAAGTCAATTTCAAAAGTGTTATAAAGTACATATTTTCTACTTCAAATAAAGGCGGACCCTTTTTTTCTCTCACTCTTTTTTCCTTTTCGTTCTTTTTCATCAAAGATCATCATCGTCTCTTTCTGAATCTCAAACCCCCGAACCATGAACCCGGGTCAGCTGATCTCTCAACGGAACCGATCCAATCTTTTCTAGCCAAAGAACAGCCATATAATTGGTTCCATGATAACTGGTTCTCCTGGTGTAATCGCAGGGTTCGAGACTGTCTGACCTTTGATCCCAGGGATGTTTGGTGCTGTCAGTGCTGCACGAGCTAAATCTCAATCTGGAGTCTGTCCTGGTCCAGATTGCAAAGGCGTGGTGGTCCACGGAGTGGATTCCAACTTGGAGAAGCCGTCAGCTCGTCCTGGTGGGAAGGGACCCCTGGTTCGGACGTGTTGGACTGAGACCGCAGACGGAACATATGCTCCGGTCCGACCCAAAACAAATCACAGTTTTCTTAATATGAACCTCCCTGAAGGAGAGCCATGAGAAGACTGGACGTCTCCGGTTCCCTGGAACGTTGAGTTCCCTCGTCCCGTCCTCCCACCAGTTCTGCAGACCTCCTGGATCAGCTCCCAGGGCCGGGAGACGGCAGAAGAAACTATCGATCTGTCTATCTTTCTATCTATATCTATCCATCCTTTTCTATACATCCATCTACATTTTTATATATCATGTACCATCCATCTATCCTCCATCCCTATCCGTCCATATCCATCCGTTCATCTCTCCATATCCATCCATTCATCTCTCCGTCCATATCCATCCATTCATCCCTCCATATCCATCCATTCATCTCTCCATATCTATCCATTCATCCCTCCATATCCATCCATTCATCTCTCCATATCTATCCATTCATCCCTCCATATCCATCCATTCATCTATCAATATCATCCATTTACCTCTCCATATCTATCCATTCATCTCTCCATATCCATCCATTCATCTCTCCATATCTATCCATTCATCCCTCCATATCCATCCATTCATCTCTCCATATCCATCCATTCATCTCTCCATATCTATCCATTCATCTCTCCATATCCATCCATTCATCTCTCCATATCTATCCATTCATCCCTCCATATCCATCCATTCATCTCTCCATATCTATCCATTCATCCCTCCATATCCATCCATTCATCTATCCATATCTATCCATTCATCCCTCCATATCCATCCATTCATCTATCCATATCATCCATTTACCTCTCCATATCCATCCATTCATCTCTCCATATCTATCCATTCATCCCTCCATATCCATCCATTCATCTATCCATATATATCCATTCATCCCTCCATATCCATCCATTTATCTATCCATATCATCCATTTACCTCTCCATATCCATCAATTCATCTATCCATATCCATCCATTCATCTCTCCATATCTATCCATTCATCCCTCCATATCCATCCATTCATCTATCCATATCATCCATTTACCTCTCCATATCTATCCATTCATCTCTCAATATCCATCCATTCATCTCTCCATATCTATCCATTCATCCCTACATATCCATCCATTCATCTCTCCATATCCATCCATTCATCTCTCCATATCTATCCATTCATCCCTACATATCCATCCATTCATCTATCCATATCATCCATTTATCTCTCCATATCCATCCATTCATCCCTCCATATCCATCCATTCATCTCTCCATATCTATCCATTCATCCCTACATATCCATCCATTCATCTATCCATATCATCCATTTATCTCTCCATATCTATCCATTCATCTATCCATATCATCCATTTATCTCTCCATATCCATCCATTCATCCCTCCATATCCATCCATTCATCCCTCCATATCCATCCATTCATCCCTCCATATCCAACCATTCATCTCTCCATATCTATCTGTCCATATCCATCCATTCATCCCTCCATATCTATCCATTCATCCCTCCATATCCAACCATTCATCTCTCCATATCTATCTGTCCATATCCATCCATTCATCCCTCCATATCCATCCATTCATCCCTCCATATCCAACCATTCATCTCTCCATATCTATCTGTCCATATCCATCCATTCATCCCTCCATATCCATCCATTCATCCCTCCATATCCAACCATTCATCTCTCCATATCTATCTGTCCATATCCATCCATTCATCCCTCCATATCCAACCATTCATATCTCCATATCTATCTGTCCATATCCATCCATTCATCTCTCCATATCTATCCATCCATTCATCTCTCCATATCTATGCATCCATTCATCTCTCCATATCCATCCATTCATCTCTCCATATCTATCCATCCATTCATCTCTCCATATCTATGCATCCATTCATCTCTCCATATCCATCCATTCATCTCTCCATATCTATCCATCCATTCATCTCTCCATATCCATCCATCCATCTGCTTAACCATATCTACCTGTCCACCTTTCCAACTTTGTATGTATCACTTATTAATCCATCCATCTATCTATCCACCATCCATCAATCTGTCCATATCTATCTTTCCATCCATCCATCCATCCATCCATCCATCCATCCATCCATCCATCCATCCATCCATCCATCCATCCATCCATCCATCCATCCATCCATCTCTACCTATCCACCAGTCCATTTATCCATCCATTCATCTATATATACATCTATCAATCCATCAGTTTTTTTAAATTAAAATAAAATTCATACCGAAATAAATTAAAATGAACATTTGCACATCTTTGAAGGCTTATTAAAAATGTCAAATTCCTGAATCGATAGTTAACTTCCAGTTGCATTCCAAAGTAAAATCTACAAGTGCATCGAACATTTTTCAACACACAGATTGGGATGTTGGAAGGCTTTCTTCTTTTCAAAATAAAAGTTGAATCCCAGCAGTTCCCACGGACTAAGCAGCCGAACGAGTCGACAGGTCCGGTGATTCTCTCCTGCTCTCTGCTGTTACAAATGAGATTCTTAAGAGCCTCCAGGAGAAAAGAGGAGTCGTCATGACGGCACAAAAGAACCTGAACTGGAGTAATAAGATCCGAGAGGCGTTGTTATGGATGGATTATGCATTCATGAGGTCATTTCTAAACTCTCGCCGGATCATCGGAGCTCCCAAATATTGCTTTAGTTTCACCTGTTCAGCTCAGGTCGGATTCTTGTTTCATAAAAATGTCTCAATTGTGATCATTTTAAAATCCTTTGCGCGGCTTCAGCACGGAAGGAAACGCCGAAAGTTTTCAGGAGAAAATCAGAGTGAGATTTTTACCGCGAAACTAATAATCAGTTAAAGCGCAGACGCGTTGCTCAGTTAAGTTTACTCCAAAAATAGACCTCTTAACTTGTGAAAATTAGTAAAACTCTTTTCTCTATTAGAGTCCCCATTCACATAAATAATGCTTAATCACAAACTCACTTAAACATTGATACAAAGTCTCTAAAAGCTAGAAAACACCATCATCAGCATTTATAATGACACTTTTCATGCACTTAGTTTGTTTGCCGGTCATGCCACTTTATTTTTAATTTATTCTATATAAGCCTTGGTCGAGAGGACCAAAAGATGTCGCGGGTTCAACGTACAGTATTTATCAGCGTAAACAGTTACGATAATATTGTCACATGATGATGCCGGCTCACGCCGGTAATGGACCCAACGGTTGGAATTGCTTGTAATTGCCTCGTTAACATCATCCTCTGAGCTCTCGAGTTTGTTTTATCAATCATCATTTCCACGGGTGTGTGTGTTTGTGGATCCGAGTCGACCCGCGGTGTCGTGACCGCGACGGATACAAAACAAGCAAATGGTGCATATACTAGAGTCTGTGGTCTGCGGCCGGTCTGCATCCGTCTTCTCCTTTTCATTACCGCGGCCCTGAAGGACGCGAACCCATGTTGCCTTCAACGCGCCGCGCATTATGACAATTTGGGGCTGCTGTTGAGCCCGTCTGCCGGAGAGCGGCGTCATAAATCCACATTATCCAGGATCCAATAGTTGGTTGTCATTAAATGATCCATGGGCCCTTCACACAGAACAACTAACACAGTCCTCAAAGCTCTCAGCCTTCATTCTTCTCAATTACACTCCAGCCAGGCTCTCCATCTCACCTCGCTCTCCTTCTCCTCTATCTAAACCCCCCACCCCCTGTTTCATCAGCCTCCACCCCCCCATCCTGGTGCTCACACGGGTCCCCCTCCTCTCTGAGGTCCCACTCGACTCACCGACTCCATTCTAGTCCCTGATGCGTCTCTCGTTTACATTTTTTTCTTCTTCTTCTTCTCTGCTGCTTTGTGCTGCTAAAAAAACACACACATTCGAGCACCCTTGAACACACGAAAAGATACACACTCACGCACAAAGTCATAGAAGCAGAACACAAATACAACACACACCCAAAAACACGTAAAAAACAAAAAAATGGAGAGTAATTAAATATTGCAATTGTAACGACACACACTTAAAGATGCACAAATTTATGCAAAAAGATGACAAAGATACAGCACACACACACTTAGGATTACACACTTGGCACGAAAAATAACAACTCCTAAGGAAACAAGCGCACACATAAAAACAAGTAGTAACAAAAGTAATCAGCATTCATCATCAATAATCAACATTCATGTAACAACAACAATTTAACACACACACACACAATTATAGATGCTTACAATCCTGCAAACAATACACAAGAAGCACACACATAAACATAACATCTAAATAGTGTAATCCCAACAACAACACACACTTTTAGATGTATCCTAACAGAAGAAACATACAGCACACACACAAACACAACGGAAAAAATGCACAAAAAGCACATGCACACAAACAGCATGTGCACAATTACGGTAACACTGTTGTGCACAAAATAACACAAATGCAACACGCATCAAAACGTCACACAAGTAAAAGCCATCAGAACTCACACACAAGGTTAAACTCAACAACACACCCATATGCATATGCATATGCACACAATCCTGCAGAAAGTACACAAATACAGAACACACTAAAACAAAACAACAACACAAAAAAGCACAATTAAAACACACACCAAAACATCCCTGTACACATACACACACAAACGAATAAGAGCAATCATAACATAAACACTTGCACACAATCCTTAAAATAGATCACAAATACAGCTCACAGTAAATAACACAAAAACAGGACACACAATATGCACACAAAAAATGTCCACATAAACAAAGCCATGTTAATGCAGCACATACAGATGCATACAAAGATGTTTATTTACGGTTACACACTCGTGCAAAAACTCACAGTAATAAATTGCACACATGTAAAAATAGCTAAACAAATTGACACATATGAAGACGCACACCTACACAAAACCATGCAGAGCTATGTTAGAGCAGCACAGAAACACTTACACACACACAAGAGCAACACAAACACAGAGAATGATAAATGCAATCACACACTTTAGAGCGATCTAAATACACAAATGGATCCTTACATTTTCCTCAATGAGACCCATCAAACCAAACAACAACCTTCACACAATCCCAACGCACACACACAGCAGCAACTAGACACACACACACTTGAAGACAATCATACCAGCAGGTGAACACAAAGACGTGGTCGCACAACACGATGGAGAGTCGACGACTCCAGATCGAACCCGTGTCACACACTCTGACTCAGGAACCTCTCACACACACCAGGCTGGTCCTGTAAGACGCCACGAAGACCACGGAATGAGCAACTCTGCCAAAACCATGTTGCCCACGCTGCCAGAGTGAAACCTCAGGAGGCGTGAGGAAGACTCCGGTGCTCACCCTTTAACAGAAATCCAATTTCTGGAGGAACAAACAAAAAAAAAAAAGAAAGCAAGACAGCGATCCGTTCGCCTCTCTTTTCTCGCTCTCTCCGCACCGGCAGAAAAGAGCAGATAATCCGTCCTCTGCGGCGCCATTCATCCTCGCCGTTTGTGTCCTCGTCTCATTGGCGTGGCTCATAATTATCATTCTAATGTCTTCGCGCCGAGCCTCGGCCGCCATTGTTGTTTTCCTTTTTCTAGACACACTGTTGCGCTGTAAACAGATTAGCTCTGGGCGGGAAGTGCATCCCGACACAGATCATGCTAATCCTGCGCTGCAAACAGGGATTAAAGTGAATAGATGCCGATGATAGCAGATGGAGCAACAGGAACATCATCTGAGCCGCGGCAACAAGTCGGGGATTTAGAGAAATTTGAATTTCAGAGTCGACCCGGGAGAGGAACCGGGCGAGAGGCCGCGGAGTCACGGGCTTTGATAGCATGGTCACGACATAATGTGTTATTAAGTAACATGTTAGTTACTTTGGGAGTTTTCACGGTAACAAGTTCTGTAACTAATATATATGTAAGTGTATGCTACGGTAACTCTGTTAGTTTTTGTTGTAACGAGTGCCTTAACTAATTCATTTTTCAGTAATAGGTTACAGTAACTATTTTAGTTTTTGCGGTAACAAGTACTGTTACTAATACATTGGTCAGTGCATGCTCGAGAACTTTGTTCGTTTTTGTTGTTATGAGTGTTGTAAATGATTACTTTGACAGTAACATGTTACAGTAACTACCTTAATTTTTGCGGTAACAAGTACTGTTACTAATACATTTGTAAGTGCATGTTACAGTAACTTTGTTAGTTTTTACGGTAACAAGGGGTGGAACTAATTACTTTGACAGTAACATGTTAGAGTAACTACGTTAGTTTTTGCGGTAACCAGTGCCTTAACTAATTAATTTGTCAATAACATGTGACAGTAACTATGTTAGTTCTGCGTTAACAGGGGCTGTAACTAATTACTTTGTCAGTAACATGTTACAGTAACTACCTTAATTTTTGCGGTAACAAGTACTGTTACTAATACATTGGTCAGTGCATGCTCGAGAACTTTGTTCGTTTTTGTTGTTATGTGTGTTGTAAATGATTACTTTGACAGTAACATGTTACAGTAACTACCTTAATTTTTGCGGTAATAAGTACTGTTACTAATACATTTGTAAGTGCATGTTACAGTAACTTTGTTAGTTTTTACGGTAACAAGGGCTGGAACTAATTACTTTGTCAGTAACATGTTAGAGTAACTACGTTAGTTTTTGCGGTAACCAGTGCCTTAACTAATTAATTTGTCAATAACATGTGACAGTAACTATGTTAGTTCTGCGTTAACAGGGGCTGTAACTAATTACTTTGTCAGTAACATGTTACAGTAACTACCTTAATTTTTGCAGTAACAAGTACTGTTACTAATACATTTGTAAGTGCATGTTACAGTAACTTTGTTAGTTTTTACGGTAACAAGGGCTGGAACTAATTACTTTGTCAGTAACGTGTTAGAGTAACTACGTTAGTTTTTGCGGTAACCAGTGCCTTAACTAATTAATTTGTCAATAACATGTGACAGTAACTATGTTAGTTCTACGTTAACAAGGGCTGTAACTAATTACTTTGTCAGTAACATGTTACAGTAACTACCTTCATTTTTGCGGTAACAAGTACTGTTACTAATACATTGGTCAGTGCATGCTCGAGAACTTTGTTAGTTTTTGCTGTTATGAGTGTTGTAAATGATTACTTTGACAGTAACATGTTACAGTAACTACCTTAATTTTTGCGGTAACAAGTAATGTTACTAATACATTGGTCAGTGCAAGTTCGAGAACTTTGTTCGTTTTTGTTGTTATGAGTGTTGTAAATGATTACTTTGACAGTAACATGTTAAAGTAACTACCTTAATTTTTGCGGTAACAAGTACTGTTACTAATACATTTGTAAGTGCATGTTACAGTAACTTTGTTAGTTTTTACGGTAACAAGGGCTGGAACTAATTACTTTGTCAGTAACATGTTAGAGTAACTACATTAGTTTTTGCGGTAACCAGTGCCTTAACTAATTAATTTGTCAATAACATGTGACAGTAACTATGTTAGTTCTGCGTTAACAGGGGCTGTAACTAATTACTTTGTCAGTAACATGTTACAGTAACTACCTTAATTTTTGCAGTAACAAGTACTGTTACTAATACATTTGTAAGTGCATGTTACAGTAACTTTGTTAGTTTTTATGGTAACAAGGGCTGGAACTAATTACTTTGTCAGTAACGTGTTAGAGTAACTACGTTAGTTTTTGCGGTAACCAGTGCCTTAACTAATTAATTTGTCAATAACATGTGACAGTAACTATGTTAGTTCTGCGTTAACAAGGGCTGTAACTAATTACTTTGTCAGTAACATGTTACAGTAACTACCTTCATTTTTGCGGTAACAAGTACTGTTACTAATACATTGGTCAGTGCATGCTCGAGAACTTTGTTAGTTTTTGCTGTTATGAGTGTTGTAAATGATTACTTTGACAGTAACATGTTACAGTAACTACCTTAATTTTTGCGGTAACAAGTACTGTTACTAATACATTTGTAAGTGCATGTTACAGTTAGTTTGTTAGTTTTTACGGTAACAACGGCTGGAACTAATTACTTTGTCAGTAACATGTTAGAGTAACTACGTTAGTTTTTGCGGTAACCAGTGCCTTAACTAATTAATTTGTCAATAACATGTGACAGTAACTATGTTAGTTCTGCGTTAACAGGGGCTGTAACTAATTACTTTGTCAGTAACATGTTACAGTAACTACCTTAATTTTTGCGGTAACAAGTACTGTTACTAATACATTGGTCAGTGCATGCTCGAGAACTTTGTTCGTTTTTGTTGTTATGAGTGTTTTAAATGATTACTTTGTCAGTAACATGTTACAGTAACTACCTTAATTTTTGCGGTAACAAGTAATGTTACTTATACATTTGTAAGTGCATGTTACAGTAACTTTGTTAGTTTTTACAGTAACAAGGGCTGGAACTAATTACTTTGTCAGTAACATGTTAGAGTAACTACGTTAGTTTTTGCGGTAACCAGTGCCTTAACTAATTAATTTGTCAATAACATGTGACAGTAACTATGTTAGTTCTGCGTTAACAGGGGCTGTAACTAATTACTTTGTCAGTAACATGTTACAGTAACTACCTTCATTTTTGCGGTAACTACTGTTACTAATACATTGGTCAGTGCAAGTTCGAGAACTTTGTTCGTTTTTGTTGTTATGAGTGTTGTAAATGATTACTTTGACAGTAACATGTTACAGTAACTACCTTAATTTTTGCGGTAACAAGTACTGTTACTAATACATTGGTCAGTGCAAGTTCGAGAACTTTGTTAGTTTTTGCTGTTATGAGTGTTGTAAATGATTACTTTGACAGTAACATGTAACAGTAACTATGTTAGTTTTTGCTGTTATGAGTGTTGTAAATGATTACTTTGACAGTAACATGTAACAGTAACTATGTTAGTTTTTGCTGTTATGAGTGTTGTAAATGATTACTTTGACAGTAACATATGTTACAGTAACTATGTTAGTTTCTGCAGTAACAAGTGGTGGAATTAATTACTTGGTCAGTAACATGCTGCAGTAAACTATTTGCAGGAACGAGTGAGGAGGAAGCTACAAACAGCAATTGGTTTCAATGTAGCTTGAAGCTATAAGTGGCCTTTGACCCTGAGGGAGCTACAAACAGGAAGTTGTGTTAATATATATTGATGCTACAAATGACCTTGGATCCTAAAGGAGAATCAAACAGGAAGTGGTGTCAATACGCTTGACCTTTAAGTCACTGTCAACCCTGAAAACAGGAAGTTAGCTATACCTGACCTTTAACCCTAACAAGAAAGCGGTGTCAATGTAGCTCGTTGCCAGTGAGTGACTCTTGACCCCACAGTCGGTGAGAGTCACAAGAATCAGGAGTCCTCCTACTCAAAGAAACCTTTTTCATTCGTTTCCCGTGGATGACACGGCCTCATCCTCGGCTTCCTCGCCGACGTTTATCAGCGACGCGAGCTCGACCTTCGCTCAGAGCTCAGAGTGTCGTCGTCTCTCTGTTCCGCCTCATCCCTTCATCCTCTCCCACCGCCCTGACTTTTATAGCTGGATTGTGTTGTTATCCCTCGGTTAGGTTCAGCCCACACTGTCGCTGTGTCGCGGCTCAGCAGCCACACACACACACACACACACACACACACAGGGTGTAGACAAGCGTGGATTGTGTACATACGGACGCTGCGATATAAAGGACGTGAAGGAAGTGTAAGGATGCGGTCGGTGTGTTTTTTGCCTCCTCAGAAAACACACTCATCAAAGAGCTGTAAACAGAGATGCTGATTTAACGGAGCATAACTTGATGTTTTTTTTTAACCAGTCCAACATTTTCTTAGAACACGATAATCCTTGTTACTCCCACACCATTAGTCACAGAAACACGAGTCGAAGAGAGGGAAAAGTAGACGTTGAAATTCGACAAAAGTTTTACCCATGAGGACGAGCGGCGGCGACTGCTTTGCTCGCACACGTTTGACGATGATTATTAATGGCTAGAAACTGTACTGCGCTGGAAGTGTCAATCATTATTATTTTTATTAATATTATAATTATTTATTATTATTATTTATTAATATTATTTTTATTAATATTATTATCGGGTCAATTATTATTAATGGTTAGAAACTTTACTGCGCTGGAAGGGAAGGGGGCGGAGCCACGTGTACCAGGGGTGGTTTATTTTAGCGCACGGCAGCTAGTATTGTTAGTAAATAATCAAGTTAGCAAGCGTAGCATTAGCTTTGCTATATCATTTTAATATTAACAAAAATACAAAAAGTGTTACAGGGAGATACATGTTAACTTCACTACAGCTTGTACTCGTAGCTAATATTTAAGTTAGCAATTATAGCATTAGCTTTGCTTTTTCATTGTTTATTTTCTGATCATCAACAGATAAAAATGCGTTACGGGGTAGGAGATTTTATCTCAGTGCAGCTTGTACTGTTAGCGAATAATAAAGTTAGCAAATATAGCATTAGTCTTGTTATTTAGTTATTTACATTCTAATAATAGACAGATTAAAAAAAAATACAAAAAGTGTTAACTGTAACCTCACTGCAGCTAGTACTTTTAGAGAATAACTAAATTAGCATTAGTTTTGTTTTATTATTTACATTCTAATAAAAGATAAATACAAAAATACAAAAAGTGATACAGGTTGGTAGATTTTACTTAATTGCAGCTAGCACTGTTTGCAAGTATTAAATTAGCAAGTATAGCATTAGCTTTGTTATGTAATTGTAAACGTTCTAATCTTCAACAGATACAAGATACACGTAGATAAATGTTAACTTCACTACAGCTTGTAGTCGTAGCTCATATTTAAGATAGCTATTATAGCATTAGCTTTGTTATTTCATTGTTTATATTCTAATCCTCAACCGTTTCTAAATGTGTTACAGGTTGGAAAATGTAATGTTACTGCAGCTAGTACTTTTAGCAAATAATTAAGTTAGCAAGTATAGCATTAGCTTTGTTATTTCATTGTTTATTTTTCGATCGTCAACAGATACAAAAATACTAATAGCTACTGGCTAGATACTAGCACTGTTGGCATTAGCTTTTAATTTCATTGTTTCAATAGATTGTTTAGCAAATAAATAAGTTAGAAAGTATAGGATTAGCTTTGTTATTTCCCTGTTTATATTCTAATCCTCAACAGATACTAAACGTGTTACGGGGTTTTGTGTTAGAGGACATACTGTAGCTATTATTCTAATGGAATAATTACGTTAGCAAGCATAGCATTAGCGGTGTCATTTCATGGTATACATTCGAATCTGCAAAAAATTGAGTGTTCAGGGTTGATAAATATTACCTCACTGCAGCTAGAACTATTAGCGAAATAGCTAAGCTAGAAAGCTTAGCATTCAGTTTTAATTTCCTTGAATATAGTTGAAAAAGAAAACGTATGCTAACATTTCTATCCATCAGGTGCTACAGGGTGCAAAGCTAATTTAGCAAGTCTATCCAACTACTTATTTAACTCAATACCGAGTAGTACTTTACATTTTAAATGAATATTTTCTTTCTATTTTAATTTTACGTGGGGCTTTCAAGATAT
This sequence comes from Callionymus lyra, assembly GCF_982586985.1. Lineage (NCBI taxonomy): Eukaryota > Metazoa > Chordata > Actinopteri > Syngnathiformes > Callionymidae > Callionymus > Callionymus lyra. Next base: position 17,526,421 of record NC_141833.1, read on the forward strand.
GAGTACAAATAACAAATTACTTTAGGGTTTTTTCATAGGAGGCATCTATTTCACATGGAGCCTAAAAAACCTGAAAACTGATAAAACAAGAATCTTGTTGGCCTTGACCTCAAAGGTCATAAGGTCAGCCCCCCTCAACACACCTTTATCAGACACAAGCACAAAAATCCCAGCAGGTCCTGCTCACCTTCCAGCTCCACGTCTCCTCGGTACCAGCGCAGGCTCGCCGGGGGTTTGCTGCCGGTGCTGGTGCAGGTCAGGGTGACCGTCTCGCCCTCCCGCACGGGTTCCTCGAAGCCCGAGATCTGAGGTTTGCTGGGAACTCCTGAAGAGAGGAAGGAAGAGAGGGAGAGCGTGAATGCAGCAGGACTTCCAGCAAACACTTCTATGGATCTAATGAATCCGGGCCGATCGTCTCCTCCTCGTCCTTGAACGGTTTGATTCCATTTCAGCCGAGGTTTTCGGATCCGAGAACACGTAAACGTGGTCAATTTTTAATGGAGCCGCATGTGAGCGTGGAAGCTCTTGTCAGCGAGGCAGCATGGAATATTAATGCGGGTATAATCCTGCAGGTCCAGGACGGGCTCCTGTCGAGACCCGCCGGCTGCACGGGAGGGAGAATCAAGCGCCGGTGAATTATTCCACTCTAGGAGATGAAGCGTCGTCCGATGCTTACAGGAGTTTAAATAAAAAACAGAAGTGAAACCACCGCGTCCGTCAACGTGTCAAAACTGAAAAACCCGGAGCTCGACTCGCCCGGTTTTCCCCCGGTGAGTTTCCCCAGCATGCATTTTTAACGCTGCCTTCCCCCCCGGGGTCATGAAATATTGAAACCAAAGTGTCACAACTGTCAATTGCCGCGGATCAAAAATAACGACAGAAGCAGGACGACTGGGAAAGCGGTGAGGTTTTCGTCGCTCGTGATCGTCGGTCAACACTGAACGACATAAAACACTTAAATACATAAAAATCAAATATGAAAGAACTTCTAGAAATTCAAGCAGTACAGGTTGTTAAACAATTCAAAATGTAAATGTAATATTAAAAAAGACAATACATTGGAAACAAAAGTTGATGGGAAGACTATACAAAACATAAATATAACATATATTAACATTAGATTATGTTCACCTTTACAAAGGGCTGAGAGAAGAAGTTAAATGTTAAAAGATGTATGAAGAAAAAAAGTATTTTTTATTGAAAAAATAGGAGTAAATAACAAAACAGAAATAATATAAAATGCATTTTGTAAAATAAGACTTTTTACCAATTTTGACCAATATTAGCATTTTAGATCAAATTTATATGAGGAAAATATAAATAAAGATAATAAATTATAGCCCTTATTGATTTATTGATTTTTAAAAATCAAATGAATGAATACAAATTATACTATTCTATTTTTAAGTCATAATCATTTATAATAAAAAATCCCATATCCATTTATTAATTTAAATATAAAATAAAATAAAAATACAAACTCTACATAATATATACATTTTCATCCAAATTTACAGATAAAAAAGTCCCGTAAATAAAAGTTTAATCTTGAATAATGACATATTCATTTTGACTAATATTAGCAGTTACTACTAAACTACTAAATATATATACATAATACAATGTATTAATTATAACGATTTATAATAAATAAATAAAAAACATTAATATCAAATGAAAAACGGAAATTGTACATAGTACATACAATTAAAAAAAAATGTTTTAAATATAAAATTTCGTTTGAACACAAAACAAAATGTTTTTAATTAAAAAAATTAAAAAAAAGTTGAAAAGGAAGTTTCATCTGAAATAGTAAGATATTAATTTTGACCAATATCATTAGTTTAAATCCAATGTTAATAAGAGGAAATATATATATATATAAATAATTAAATTGTAATTTTGGAAATTACATACATTTCTATTAGAAAAAATCCAATATCCATTTATTTATATTAATATGAAATATACAAAAACAATTCTACACAACATATAGATTTTCCATCTGTGAGCTTATGCTGGGGTCACATGACCTTCTGTGGTTCGCTGTCACATGACCTTCTGTGGTCCGCCTCTGTGTATTTGAAACATGGGATCGATGGCTCGTCATTGACCGTCGTGTTGACACACTCCATGTTGTCCTGGACTCTGATTTTAATATCGTGAACCGCAGGCCGTCGTGTTGTTGTGCAGCACTTTTAGGAAACAATTTAGAGAAACACTGAGAGCTCAGAAACACGAGCCGCTGCACCAGCAGCTCCCGCGGGTCCTGCGGTGACACGCACTCGCCCATTAGCCTGATGCATTACCGTAATACCTGCTGTTTTGGCTCACACACGAGTTCACCATAACAACATCTGAGTGGATCGATATCTGAACGGCGGCCGCTCGTCGATGAGCGACTCCGCCGACATCCATCCAGGATTGATGTTTTTCAGATTGAAGCCGAGATGACCATGAAGCACCAGAGAAAAAAAGTACTGGTACATTTAGTAGATAGTTGGAAAGAATATACAGTTTTAGTGTTTGAAATGAAAAGAAAATGAGTAGTAGCAGTAATTGTAGAAGGTATAAAAGTTGAAGCTAGAGTTTGCTAAAGCTAGCAGTAGTTTAAGCTAGCATTCGCTGAAGCTAGCACTAGTTTAAGCTAGCATTAGCTGAAGCTTGCTGTTGATGAAGCTAGCAGTTATTATAGGTTTGTGTTGATTGAGATAGCCGTTTTTGAAGCTCGTGGATTCTAGCAGTGACTGAAGCTCGCTGTTGATGAGGCTAGCAGTTATTCAAGCTAGCAGTAGTTGAAGCTAGTTGTAGTTGATTCTAGCAGTTATTGAAGCTTGCTGTTGAAGATGCTAGCAGTTATTGAAGCTTGCAGTGGTAGGAGCTAGCAGTTATTCAAGCTCGTTGTTGATGAAGCTAGCAATGGTTGATTCTAGCAGTTATTCAAGCTTGCTGTTGAAGAAGCTAGAAGTTATTGAAGCTAGCAGTGGTAGGAGCTAGCAGTTATTGAAGCTAACAGTGGTTGGAGCTAGCAGTAGTTGATTCTAGCCGTTATTAAAGCTTGCTGTTGATGAAGCTAGCAGTTGTTATAGTTTTTTGTTGATTGAGCTAGCCGTTATTAAAGCTTGCTGTTGATGAAGCTAGAAGTTATTGAAGCTAGCATCGGTTGGAGCTAGCAGTAGTGGATTCTAGCAGTTATTGAAGCTCGTTGTTTGATGAAGCTAGCAGTGGTTGGAGCTAGCACTAGTTGACGCTAGCAGTGACTGAAGTTCGCTGTTGATGAGGCTAGCAGTTATTCAAGCTAGCAGTAGTTGAAGCTAGCAGTAGTTGATTCTAGCAGTTATTGAAGCTTGCTGTTGATGAAGCTAGCAGTTATTGAAGCTTGCTGTTGATGAAGCTAGCAGTTATTGAAGCTTGCTGTTGATGAAGCTAGCAGTTATTGAAGCTTGCTGTTGATGAAGCTAGCAGTTATTGAAGCTTGCTGTTGATGAAGCTAGCAGTTATTGAAGCTTGCTGTTGATGAAGCTAGCTGTTGATGAAGCTAGCTGTGGTTGGAGGTAACGATAGTTGACCCTAGCAGTAACGGAAGATCGCTGTTAATGAAGCTAGCAGTTATTCAAGCTAGCACTAGTTGGAGCTAGCAGTATTTGACGCTAGCAGTTTGTAAAGCTCTCTGTTTATGAGGCTAGCAGTTATTCAAAATAGCACTAGTTGAAGCTAGCGGTATTTGATGCTAGCAGTTATTGAAGCACGCTGTTGATAAAGCTAGGAGTTATTAAAGCCAGCATTGGTTGATGCTAGCGGTTATTAAAGCTTGCTGTTGATGAGGCTAGCAGTTATTCAAGCTAGCAGTTATTCAAGCTCGCTGTTGATAAAGCTAGGAGTTATTAAAGCTAGCATTGGTTGAAGCTAGCAGTGGTTGACGCTAGCCGTTATTGAAGCTTGCTGTTGATGAGGCTAGCAGTTATTCAAGCTAGCAGTTATTGAAGCTCGCTGTTGATAAAGCTAGGAGTTATTAAAGCTAGCAGTGGTTGACGGTAGCAGTTGTTAAAGTTAGCAGTGGCGAAATATAGCAGCAGCCAAAGCTAGCAGTACTCATGGAAGGAAGAGCCAATAACTTGTGCAGGAGTTGTGTATTCAACAACAACAGTAGTTGGTTGTTGTGTCATCAGTCCTGAACTCAACAAACTTCCGTCAAGTCTTGAACGCAAGAGTTTCCTCTGGACAACACAAGAGTCACGCTTGTGTCCAACTTTCCAGGAACTTCAAAAAAAATATGGCGGCGTTGAGCGTTGGATTCAACTCTTCAAAAGTGTCACATTCCGGTTTGGAACTTGTGCGAGCTGCCAACAACATTCAGACCTGACGCTTTTTTTTTTCTTGTTGTTGCGAGGAGTGAAGGCGCGAGGTGACAGCTGAGGAGCAATATAAATAAAAAGATGCAGAAAGCTTCAAATGATCCATTTAACTTTGACACATCCTGGAGGCGTGAGCGGGAATTAGAGCAGCTCTGCAGCCAGCCTGATTTGTACAGCCGTCAATCAAACACGGCGACGCAAACATGAGTGACGGAGGCGAGGGGGAGGAGCCTCACAGAGGTGTGATGGACGGTGTAGGTACGAATTTCGGTCCCCCCTAAAAAATCGGTCCCCCCACTTCCTACGTGATGACGTCACACGCGGCATATGCGAACGTCTCTTTAAAATATTTTTTATGGGTTGAAGAAACGTCAACAGAACGTTTACATGATGACTTTTTACCACATAAAACATTTATATTGACAAAAAGACGATCTTCGTCAACATAATCACTTTCCGTTCTTTCATTTCCTGGTCTGACGATACATGTGTTCGCGCTACATGTGACGAAGCCGCTGATTGGCTGAAGCTGTTTTACTAATAATAACACACAACTGTACAATGAAATACAAACATTCAAGTTCCGAAATAATTTGCTTTTCAAATAACAAAAATGTTACAATATTCCCCTGTCAATAACTTATGTGCAGTTCGGATCATAAACACCTCAGTAATTATTTAAGTATTATGTTTAGAGAACAAATCTCAATAATATGAAAATTAGAACATTTTTATTGCCAGTAGTGTTTAAAAATACACAATATTTTTTTTGTATTGAATACATTATACAAATGAAACAAATAAAAATAAAGTTCAATAAAGTGGGCATATGTACATTTAATAATTGATTTAATTGATTTTAAATAAATCTAAATGAAACATAAATAATTACTGAGGTGTTTATGATCCGAACTACAGACAAGTTATTGAAAGGGGAATATTCTAACTTTTTTTTTTTATTTGAAAAGCAAATTATTTCGGATCTCGAATGTTTGTATTTCATTTTACAGTTGTGCTTTATTATTAGTAAAACAGCTTCAGCCAATCAGCGGCTTCGTCACATGTAGCGCGAACACTTCCTGTTGGTGTCAAAGTCACATGATCGTCAGACCAGGAGATGAAAGAACGGAAAGTGATTATGTTGACGAACATCGTCTTATTGTCAATATAAATGTCTTATGTGGTCAAAAGTATCATGTAAACGTTCTGTTGACGTTTCTTTAACCCATAAAAAATATTTTAAAGAGACGTTCGCATATGCCGCGTGTGACGTCATCACGTAGGAAGTGGGGGGGACAGATTTTGTAGGGGGGACAGAAACATTTAGATTGAATCCTCCTCACCAGCAGGGGGAGCCCATGAGCGAAGGAGGCGTGAGACTCACCCAGAACGGTGACGATGGCGTGGGCCATGCGGACCGGCATGGTGAAGATGGAGCAGGTGTACTGGCCGTCGTCCGACAGCTGCACCTCGGCGATGGTGATGGAGAGCTCGGTCGGGGTGGAGCGATGCAGCTGGATCCGGTTGTCCCTCAGAGCTGAGGAGACGACAAGTATTGATTACTGATCAGTTTTTTTTAACTTGACGACAACAAGCATCGGAGAAAATAAAACAAAAAAACTTCTGGTTTTGAAAGGAAACAAAGTTGCCACGGAAACATAAGATGATAAAGGAGGGAGGAGGGCCGGGTGAGGAGTTCAGAGAGGAGATGATGCAAGTGGAGGAAGAGGAGGAGGAGGAGGGATGAAGGAGAGCTGAGATCATGGGCAAAAAATAGCCGGGGCGCGAGCGAGCGGGGGAAGACGGAGGTGAAGAATGTGCGCGAGTGAGTGACAAGACAAATAAGACATGTCAACATGGAGGGTGATAGAAGCGAGGGAGGAGGAGGAGGAGGAGGAGGAGAGATCATAGAGGAGACGTAAACGTCTTTGTCTTCAAACCCGTCAAAAGAACGAGAGGAAGCTGATGATGATGATGATGATGATGAAGATGATGAAATGATACGAAACTAACGTTTGTTTCGTTGACAGTGTTGACCTCTGCTGAGTTTTCTGCTCGTGACAGTCCGTGTACTTGTACCACCTCTACTACTTTTACTACTTCCTGAAACACTTCAACTATTTTTTAGCTGTTTTTACTATTACTAATTTAATGAATAATTTGTAAATTATTGTCCTTCACGCTACTAATATTTATACAGCTAGTACTTCTAGTACAAAACCAACTACTTCATATTCTACCTTTACTTCAATTACTACTCCTTATAACGATGACTATTTAAGTATCAATTCTAGTGATACTAAAATATACTTCTACATTCGAATTTTACTATCAGCAGCAATGATACTACTGTCACTATTGATTAAAAACTACTATGACTCACTTATTAAAACCTCTACTTTTAGTGTTCATATATATGACTACTTTATTTATATGACTACAACTTTAACCATGAATATTTCTTCATTGTTGACAGTAGATACAGTACTACAATTATTTCTTAAACTACTACGTTCACTGCACAAGCAACTACTGCTGTTTCTATTTATCTTTAATAAAAAAAACTACTTTTACTACAACTGCGTCTCCTGCTAGTAGTACTTTGAACCCTTGACAGATAAGCATCTTGATAGTTCGGCTGCTGCAACGATGAGATTTTAATACATATTCAAAAACCAACACATGCTATAAGTATGTTCTGAATTTTAAAATCAGTTGTTGTTCTACTAGTAATAGTTAAAAAGAAAAGGATTTATGAGGTTACAAAAAAAGGCTGACTTGTGGGCCTTTTTAAGGATTCATTTTTTTGTTATGAAAATAATCAGTAGCATTACAAGTAATATATACAAAGTCAATTAATATATATTCTTTATAATTCTTTATTAAAGAAGAAAATATCACATTAGTTCAAGATTTTCTTTTAAATACAATTCAAAAATAATGAAAAAAATGTAAAATATGTTGAAGGAAACACTAATGTAAAAAAACTCCATCTTAATAATGCAGAAGAATAACAGTTTAATGATGTTTATTTTAATAATCTTTTCTTTCTTAAATACTTTTTATAAAGCATGTCACTGGTGTTAAACAGGGACATCTCAAGCCAGAGAGACTTAGCATGCTAACTCAATAGCATATATGATAACAAAACTTTTTTTTAACGACGTTTACAAATAACATAATTGACTTTACAACAACAATCACTTCTGGTCATGTTGGAAAAGTCTACGCGGCGCGAGTGCTAACAAACTGAAAATGCTAATATTGTTTTGATAGGCAAACAGTCCGAGCGACTCATGTTTGTTTTGTTCCGCGGAAGGATTCTCGTTGTACTCGCCTCGATTACACAACTCTTTTGTTTGTGATGACAATTACAAACAAATAGACTCACAAGTCACATCAGAGCATGTCGAGAACCAAACAAACGCACCATGAACTAGCTAGCATCTGGAAAATTAGCATTCTGGCGTTCCTCCATTTTTAATTTTTTTTTTTTTTACAACTTGGCTTCACAAAACATTTCCGTACCACTTAACGGCGCTGAAGCCGATGGAAGTTCGCACCGAAGATGCTTAAAGAGACGTTCTGTTGGAATTCATAAGTGCCGGCGTCTTTTGAAGAAGCTGGAGGACGTTTGTACGGCGCGAGGCAGGGAAGTGACAAATTACGGCGACGGGACGTTTCCTCGTTTTTCACAGATGAAAGTGAACTCGTTCTCCAGATTTACGGGAGGACGACTGTTATTAATGAGGCTCTGAACATAAAAGAGTGGGAGTAAAACCCACATTAAACATCATCAAAGACTGAGGTCAAAGACTTTTTGACTAATATTTATGCCTCGTCCACACCTATCTCGTCAGTTTCTCAGAGAGAACCGATGTCTGTACGATGACGCCAGTCTGGGACAAAGTGCCGAAAAAGTTGGATCTGAGTGGAACAATAGATTCTAGAACCGCCATAAATTCAAAAATTTGAAAGTATAGGAAAACTGGAAATTGTAAAAATCGGCAAACTAGAATCACTAAGAGAATTGTTCAGTGAGAATTTCAAAAGACGACATTTAACAAAACAAGTTCGTAAAAAAAGGCGTAATCGTGGAAAAGAAAATCACAAATTCCGAATGTAATTAAAACCATGATTTTCGGTTCTCGTTTGGATAATCAATAACTTAAGATGGAGTATTAAGATGCAACCGAAACAGTTCCTGTTTTCAGAGTCAAATTGGACGTTATATGAGAAGGTTCTGTATTACTCTCTCCTTGTACAAGTAAAATAGTTTCGACTTTAAAATCGTAATTTGCATGATCATAATAATATGTAATACAAAAGAGTTGCACAAGATGAGTCAAGAAATAAAATGAGAATTTCACACTAAGAATATATTTGCACTTTGTTCTTTTTATTTGCACTTTGTTCTACTTTGTCTGCTGTGAACTGGAAATCAAATTTCCGGAAGGAGATTTCTTGAATAAGTAAGTAAGTAAGTAAGTAAGTTAGTAAGTAAAGGTAATTTGTAAATCGCCTTTTTTAAGATTAATAACATAGATTTGAATTTTCACCTGTTACGGATTAATCTGGCAGTGGGTCCTAAAGTGGTCCATGCTGCCCCCTAGCTAGATCGCAATGCATTGACAGCGGGTTGTACAACAAGTTAGAAGTAAAAGACAATTAAAAATGAATTTAACGCTCACAAAGATACATTTAAAACAATGTACTACGCCGAGGACAGCCATGAAAGTATCATATATGGCCCAAATGCTTACTACCATCATCTGAAATCAGAGATCGTCCAGGAATTCTTTCTGCTAACTTCTTTTCACAATGTAAAATTGTCACATTTTTACGTGATAGTATCGGAATTTCACCTGGACAAAATTTGTAACGTGTTGGGGGTTCAGATGTCGTTTTGATGAACCAAAGTTACTGTTAAGACTATGTTGGACCAATGAACCCAGACATAGCGGTGTCGAAATCTTTTATTCCTTTTCCACATTAGTTATCCACCATTTTGACTTTCTATGAACCTTAGACCCCCAAGAGATACCTACTTTTTGAATGGAAGACGGTGAAAAGTCTCTTTGTCTACGACAGACCTGGGCCAAAAGTGTGGCCCTTTGACTGTGGCCCTCATGAGGTGACATTATGATCATGTTGGAAATTCCTTTGATCGCCAACTAACGATTGTATTTTTTATTTACTTTGTACGATTTCTTTCACCATATAACACACCATAACATGTATTTTCTGTTTGTTTAACACACATTTCCTTCTCTTTATTGTTTTTTTTCCCCTCAAAAACATTTTGAAGGAAATAAAATAAAAAAATGTTTAGAAAACAAAATTTCATTTTTTATTGCTATTGTTTACCATTTATTTTTCATATACGTATATATATATATATATATATATATATATATATATATATATAAAGGGCATAATGACACCTTATTTAAAAAGGGTTTGTTTGTCCTTTCTATTGGTTCGATTGGCCCTTCAAACGCCCACAGAATACAATGTGGCCCCCGTGGATATTTAATTGCCCTCACCGGGTCTACGCTAACCAACCAACATCGTAAGACAGAAAAGCTTCGTCATCCAGGAGAGACTCAGAGTAGAACCACTTCTAAAATAAAGCATTAAAAAGTGGCCCTTGCGGCGAAGGCGACGGGTTCAAATAGAAGGAGGTCCCTGGGCAGACGCAGGACTCTTAAGAACTCAATTAAAAACCCTTGATATTCCCTGAAAGAGGTGGATTCTGGATAGAAGGAAGTCTCGCTACTTTCATCCGACAGTTCTGTTTTGATGTTTTGAGGAACAGAAGCTTCTCCCCGTTTATCGCTGCTCATCAGATGTTGTTGTTGCTACTCGCTGAACCCTCACCTCGGAATATGGGGCGAAAAAAACAAAGTTCCCGATGTTTCATCTCCTCAAATGAAGGAGGTAAATTAGAATCTCTTTGGCTGCATTGATCTGTTTCCCTTCTTGCAGCTTCACAGGGAAAACCGGTGACTCGTCTTTTAATGCGTTTTAATCACGACGCGAGGAAACGTAAAGGGAAGCGCGAGTCAAACGGCGGTGGCGGCGGCAGCTGCTACATGTCTCGCGCGGCGCAAGCTAACCCCATTTTTCCCCACAGTTGTTCAGGTCGATGCACTTTCGTTACAAGATATCGTCCATGAGTATCCATCAGGGGAGAGGAGGAAGACAAGAGGAGGAGGGCGAGTGAAGGAGTGTGTGGAGCGACGCTCATGGAGATGAATAAAGTGACCTTGCTCGGAAGAGGCAGGGAAAACAGAATACATCGACTGTAGGAATAACCAGGAAATCCCTGAAGGGATCGTAAGGTTTTTCAATGTCAACGTAAATATGAATCTTTTCAGCCATTTTTCACAACATTTTGTTTTCTCCGTATAAAATACATAGTTATTCTTAAGATAAGAAAATATATTTACTTTTTATACCAATAGCAGGGTAATTAGAATGATCCCAGCAGAAAGTATATAGATCAAACATACTGTACTACACATTAAAATTAAAATATATACTATATATTATCCAAAAATATATCAGAATACAATAAAAATATTCATACAAAAAACTTTTTTTTAAGGTAAAATGCAATGTTAGGTAAATGATGCTCCTGATACTATTTAGAATTAAAATAAAAGTTTTTTTTTTCCTCATATAAAAGTTTTACATACCGCTCCGAACCACTTGCTGCCTTTTACAAAGACACCGTTTCCTTAAGCTACACCACAGACATCAGATCCAGCACGATTGATACGATTACAATTTTTTCAACGGTAATTTTAAGTAAAGGAAATTTAAAGCTAAATGCTATACTTGCTAATTTAGTTAGTCGCTAACGGGGCTAGCGGCAGTGGGTTGAAATGTATCACCCTTTTCTAAAAATAAACCTTTAATTTACAAAATCATGAATTTAAAGTTAATAATGATCTATGGCTAATGTGGGGAAATACTTTTTGCAGATGATAGACAGTTACTGAGCCAGAGTGTGTTGAGTGTTATCAAATATGCTCAACCACAGGTATTAACAAGTAAAGCATTCCTTAGTTTGAGTTTAATGTACACTGTAGATAAACCATCAGGAATAACAGTAACCTTTGTAGGCTTCATTTAAGACCATCTGTTATTCATTCTAGTTAGTGTTTTCGTGGTTGTAAACTGTAATCTTATCATTTGGTTAATCAATATTTTTATGATGGAGTATAAAGATGCAACCGACAGTTCCTGCTTCAGAGTCAAATCGGACATTCTGAGAGAAGGTTCTGTATTACTCTCTCCTCGTACAAGTAAAATAGTTTCGATTTTAAACCAATTCTGATCCCTGATGTCTGTTCTTTAAGTTCAAAGCTTTCCATTTTTTTCACTTATTATTTTTTACAGAGATAAGGTTCTGAAGTAGAATTTACACCGGTTGTGTAGAATGACTTGAAATGGTCTGAGGTTTTTCTTTTTTCTTTGAACTGAGGTTCCCCGCCTTGACTAGATCCGGTCACTGAGACTTTTTTCAATCAAAGCTCAAGAGCTAAAACTGCGTTAACGACAAGACACGGACGCTTGTCTTTTAAACCTGGTAATCACAGCTGTTAAGGCATGGCTCTTAATTACAAAATGAGCGCCTGTTGCGAAACAAAAGGCGGTTGGAAAATCTGGACTGAGACGAGCTGTCAGTCGAGGCTCATGGGTATTGCGGTAATTCCAGCCGTCTGCCAATCAAACTCGCACACCGACTTCAGAAATGAGTGTCAGGCTGGAGTGTAATGAACGATGTCTGGTTGTCAAAGGACGTTAAAGCACACGAGTGAATCACAATTTCTCCCAGTCGCCCTCGAGTCGCTGAATAAACGTCACTTTTTGACGAACCCAACTATTGATGAGGCGAAGGATAATTGCGTTTTTTAAAAATGTAAAGTGAAGTCGGGAGTTGCTTGAGAAATGCTAGATTAGTTGTTGTTTTTTAAACAAAATCTAGGGAGCTACATATTTGACTGAGTACAGGTTATGAATCCACAAAAAGAAGTTTGAGGTTTTTGGGGGTCATGTTAAGTGATTTTTATGTGCTTTTAACACGGTTAAATACTTATTCTGAATTCCTAAAAAGACACTTAACCATGTCTCTCGGAAAACAACGTTTTTTTCATAAACAATTTTTATTTATCTAAAGGAAGCCCAACAAAATAATAACCCCCCCCTAAAACATTTTTTTTATACATTTCCTCAAATACATTATGATCTTTCATATTTTAACGAATATAATATATAATAATATATGTATAAACAAATATAATTCCTCCTAAAAAAAAACAAGGGTTTACATTCTTCAGAATATACTATCTAGAGTCAACTATGTTTATTGTATTCCAATTGTTTAGCTCTTTAGTTAGTCAAATACTTAAAAAATGATCTTATAACGGTTAATATAAATTAAAGAATATTTAAAAAAAAAGTAAAAGTAAAATTATAAATAAAGCCTCAACACTGAATGAAAGAAAAAGACATAATATATATTTTCCTCATACTTCTTTTCAAAGAGTTCTTGCACAACTGTTGCTGTAAAGTGCCGATCTAAGTCTGCTACTGCATCCGCAACACAATAGTGTCATTATTATAATAACCACGTTCAATCACAATGTTGAGTGTTGGCTTAAAACCAGCAACTTCAAAAAATCAAAATGATGTAAGAACACTTATGAGGAGAGTTCAGCGTCACGTACCATGTAACACAACCCCACAAAAATAGACAAAAGGTGAACACACAACTGCCAAGTGTGTGACCGTTCTCACACCACACACCAAACTTGACATTTCTATTCAACATTAATACTCTATATTTATCCTTCATTAGAAAAATATTTGGTCCTTTTTGCGTAAGACAACTAACCACAGTAGCCACGAAGCAAAATCAACCAATCAGAAGAAACCACAGTTTAACACAACAGTGCCAAAATCGCAGGCGGTCCATAGTTCGAGTTTCTCTAGTCGTGAGCCACACTTTAAACGAGAAGCAGCCAAATTCTTGCATAGCTTTGCTATTCAGAAGTAGGAAATAAACTTCTGGCTTTCAAATTAAGAGCCTTGAATCAGCTTCGTCGGCCTTATTATCCTTTATTTATACAGTAAAAAGCACGTTTGTTGTTCAGTTATTCATCTTCGTTATTATTCAATTATCTCGTTCCATATCTATTCATTGTTTAAAACAAATTTAGATTTAGATTTTAACCACTTTTAGGTTTGCGATCACTTAAAATGGCATGTTTAGGATGTAAGATATTAACATTTTAGAGACATTGATCGTTAAAACATAATATTTTAGCTCAGACTAATATATGTCATTATCAAAGATGAAGGGTTGATCAAGCTTTAAATAAATAATTAAGATGTAACGTAGACTACTATCCCACAAGATATCAGAACATTGCAATTTTGACTTAATCAAAAATGTAATCATCATATTTTTACCATCTTAGTCAGATGACATTGTCATTAAAAAACCCAATTGAACCCTTCATTTAATCATCTGTTATTCATTCTATTTTTCTGGTTGTAAACTGTATTCTTGTCTTTTGCATGTCAATAATCAATAACTTAGGATGGATTATAAAGATGCAGCCAAAACAGTTCCTGCTTCAGAGTCAAATCGGACATTCTATGAGAAGGTTCTGTATCTTTCTCTCCTTGTACGAGTAAAATTGGTTTGACTTTGAACCGATTCTGATCGTTGAACTAAAAGTTTAAACATTATATATTTTACCATCTTAGTCACATGACAAAGATAACACTAAAAACCCCAATTGATTTTTTTGAGCAATGACGCTAACATCTCACTCTTGTCATTTTCGGAAACTTGGCAACCCTGATAAAAAAAATTCGAAGCTCGACAAAATAAGTTACAAATGACTATAGTCGCCATCTTTAGCTACTAAGAGAGTAAATAAGAATCCTAAGATAATGGCAATGGATTACTTTGTTCAGCCTCGCAAAAGAATCAAATGGAAATTTCTTCAACTAGAAAAGAAAAAAGCTGAACAATAGACTTATTTTTTGAATGGATTTGTACCAAATATTAGGCAACAAAAGAGCATGAAGATCCACTTGTGTACAGTCCTTAGATGTTGGAAGAATTGACTGCTGCGAGAATCATCGTATTAAAGCATCGATCCGTTCACAGCACTCGCACCGGAGATAGATCCGGCAGAAGAATGTTCTCTCACTAGATGTCTCGGGTTATTATTTGAAAACAGAATCTTCTCTGGAATCTCTTCCACGAATGTCGATGTCTCTTAAATCTGCTGAAGAGTGAGACGCCCGGAGAGTCTGAGTGCACTTGAGAGGCAGACGGTGAGGAAGAGTGAGGAGGAAGAGTGAGGAGGAAGAGTGAAGAAGAAGAGTGAGGTGGAAGAGTGAAGAAGAAGAGTGAGGAGGAAGAGCGAGAAGGAAGAGTGAGGAGGAAGAGTGAAGAAGAAGAGTGAGAGGGAAGAGTGAGAGGGAAGAGTGAGGAGGAAGAGTGAGGGGGAAGAGTAAGGAAGAAGAGTGAGGAGGAAGAGTGAGGAGAAAGAGTGAGGAGAAAGAGTGAGGAGGAAGAGTGAGGGGGAAGAGTAAGGAAGAAGAGTGAGAGGGAAGAGTGAGGAGGAAGAGTGAGGAGAAAGAGTGAGGAGAAAGAGTATGGAGGAAGAGTGAGGGGGAAGAGTAAGGAAGAAGAGTGAGAGGGAAGAGTGAGGAGGAAGAGTGAGGAGAAAGAGTGAGGAGAAAGAGTGAGGAGAAAGAGTGAGGAGAAAGAGTGAGGAGGAAGAGTGAGGGGGAAGAGTAAGGAAGAAGAGTGAGAGGGAAGAGTGAGGAGGAAGAGTGAGGAGAAAGAGTGAGGAGAAAGAGTGAGGAGAAAGAGTGAGGAGGAAGAGTGAAGAAGAAGAGTGAGGTGGAAGAGTGAAGAAGAAGAGTGAGGAGGAAGAGCGAGAAGGAAGAGTGAGGAGGAAGAGTGAAGAAGAAGAGTGAGAGGGAAGAGTGAGAGGGAAGAGTGAGGAGGAAGAGTGAGGGGGAAGAGTAAGGAAGAAGAGTGAGGAGGAAGAGTGAGGAGAAAGAGTGAGGAGAAAGAGTGAGGAGGAAGAGTGAGGGGGAAGAGTAAGGAAGAAGAGTGAGAGGGAAGAGTGAGGAGGAAGAGTGAGGAGAAAGAGTGAGGAGAAAGAGTATGGAGGAAGAGTGAGGAGGAAGAGTGAGGAGAAAGAGTGAGGAGAAAGAGTGAGGAGGAAGAGTGAGGGGGAAGAGTAAGGAAGAAGAGTGAGAGGGAAGAGTGAGGAGGAAGAGTGAGGAGAAAGAGTGAGGAGAAAGAGTGAGGAGAAAGAGTGAGGAGGAAGAGTGAAGAAGAAGAGTGAGGTGGAAGAGTGAAGAAGAAGAGTGAGGAGGAAGAGCGAGAAGGAAGAGTGAGGAGGAAGAGTGAAGAAGAAGAGTGAGAGGGAAGAGTGAGAGGGAAGAGTGAGGAGGAAGAGTGAGGGGGAAGAGTAAGGAAGAAGAGTGAGGAGGAAGAGTGAGGAGAAAGAGTGAGGAGAAAGAGTGAGGAGGAAGAGTGAGGGGGAAGAGTAAGGAAGAAGAGTGAGAGGGAAGAGTGAGGAGGAAGAGTGAGGAGAAAGAGTGAGGAGAAAGAGTATGGAGGAAGAGTGAGGAGGAAGAGTGAGGGGGAAGAGTATGGAGGAAGAGTATGGAGGAAGAGTGAGGAGGAAGAGTCAGGAGGAAGAGTATGGAGGAAGAGTGAGGAGGAAGAGTGAGGAGGAAGAGCGAGGAGGAAGAGTGAGGAGAAAGAGTGAAGAGGAAGAGTGAGGAGGAAGAGTATGGAGGAAGAGGGAGGAGGAAGAGTGAGGAGGAAGAGTGAGGAGGAATAGTGAGAAGGAAGAGTGAGGAGGAAGAGTGAGGGGAAGAGGGAGGGGGAAGAGTGAGGAGGAAGAGTGAAGAAGAAGAGTGAAGAAGAAGAGTGAGGGGGAAGAGTGAGGAGGAAGAGTGAAGAATAAGAGTGAGGTGGAAGAGTGAGGAGGAAGAGTGAAGAAGAAGAGTGAGGTGGAAGAGTGAGGAGGAAGAGTGTGGGGGAATAGTGAGGGGGAAGAGTGAGGAAGAGTGTAGGTGGAAGAGTGAGGAGGAAGAGTGAGGGGGAAGAGTGAGGAAGAGTGTAGGTGGAAGAGTGAGGAGGAAGAGTGAGGGGGAAGAGTGAGGAAGAAGAGTGAGGAGGAAGAGTGAGGAGAAAGAGTGAGGAGAAAGAGTGAGGAGGAAGAGTGTAGGTGGAAGAGTGAGGAGGAAGAGTGAGGGGGAAGAGTGAGGAAGAAGAGTGAGGAGGAAGAGTGAGGAGAAAGAGTGAGGAGAAAGAGTGAGGAGGAAGAGTGTAGGTGGAAGAGTGAGGAGGAAGAGTGAGGGGGAAGAGTGAGGAAGAAGAGTGAGAGGGAAGAGTGAGGAGGAAGAGTGAGGAGAAAGAGTGAGGAGAAAGAGTGAGGAGGAAGAGTGAGGAGGAAGAGTGAGGAGGAAGAGTGAGGAGAAAGAGTGAGGAGAAAGAGTGAGGAGGAAGAGTGAGGAGGAAGAGTGAGGAGGAAGAGTGAGGAGAAAGAGTGAGGAGAAAGAGTGAGGAGGAAGAGTGAGGAGGAAGAGTGAGGAGGAAGAGTGAGGAGAAAGAGTGAGGAGAAAGAGTGAGGAGGAAGAGTGAGAGGGAAGAGTGAGGAGGAAGAGTGAGGAGGAAGAGTGAGGAGGAAGAGTGAGGAGGAAGAGTGAGGAGAAAGAGTGAGGAGAAAGAGTGAGGAGGAAGAGTGAGGAGGAAGAGTGAGGAGGAAGAGTGAGGAGAAAGAGTGAGGAGAAAGAGTGAGGAGGAAGAGTGAGAGGGAAGAGTGAGGAGGAAGAGTGAGGAGGAAGAGTGAGGAGGAAGAGTGAGGAGGAAGAGCTAGCATGCTAACACCGATCCTGCCCACTCGGTACAACTTAAGGGTTTTGTGTTATTTTCCTACTAGACGGTGAATCGATATTCTTGTTGAGTCCCACACATCCAAGTGAGTCTTCGATACTTAAGTTACTTATATGTAAGTAGCTCTGAGTCCGACAAGGAAGTTGGTCGTTCAAGGGCCACACTGAGGGAAACCGTGATTTAGGGTTGATGAGTCCCACAAATCTGAGACCCTCGAGGATCTTAACAAGTCATCGAAACTCAGTCGTTACGACTCGATTCTTCCTGGATCTTCATATCAACAAGGCGAGCACATGTTTATACGAAGCTCCATCGCTTGGAGATTCGACTTTTAACGAAAACCCGACTGAAGTCCGGGCCACACCACGGGCCTCCATCTCCAGACTCCCCGAAGGTCCGAGTGTTGATGCGGTCGACGCGTCTTCCTCCTTCAATCTTCCTCGCGCTCTTTCAACTCCAAACATCACAAACCGCCGCTCGCTCTCACACTCATATATTCCCTCTTTTTTCTTTTTTTTTCCGCCCTCTCTCTCTCTTTCTAGTCGAGTTTCCACTCCCGTCAGAGCGCTGCTCAAATTTAAAATTTGCTTTATCAGCATGACGGGAGAGAAACCTGTGTTACCGCGGCAAAGTACATCAGTTACCCACGGAATAAAATATTCCGACTCTCGGATGGATTTCGTCAGCTTCTCACTTCCTCCTGGATATTTTTCACACGTTTTGAAGATTTTTGCTGCATAAATTAGGACGGAATAAAGTCACCGCCGATTGATGGAGGAAAACACATTCAACCAACGTGCTCGTGGATATAAGTCGGTTTAATCTGTTTTTTTAAATAAAATAATAACTGAAAAGAAAGAAAATAAAACCACTTTTTAATTCCCCAGAAATTAATTATTTGCACTTGATTTGACTCCGATTTATTCACGTTTGAAGATCTATGGAGTCAAAAAAAAAGGAGGTTTTAATTAAAATGAAAAAGGTTTTTAAACAAAAAAAGTGAAAATGAAACAAAAAAAATCTGATCAAAAGAACAGGCTTGAACTGAACCTAACATTAATTATTTTAAATCATTTTTAATTAATTTTCCGCACAATTTATTTTTGTTTATTTTCCTTTTCAGATTTATCTATATTTATAAATATATTTCTATCATATCTATAAATCATATATTTATCAATTTTTTTTATATTCTATTATATATTTTTCAATGTATTGCTTATATAAAGGTGAGCGAGGATTTAACACATGGACTCGTTGAGTCCTACACACCTGACTGAGTCCCAAAAAATGTTGACTCCAAAAAATGATTAAAAACTATAGTGTCATAATAGCAACTACATCTGGAATAAAAAAGGAAACAGGAAGTGTTTGATTTTTTTATGTCGCATCAAATCTCCTTTCTTTTCTTCCAACTGAACCTTTTCCTCATTGAGTCCCAACACATCCAAGTGAATCCTACAAGGCCAACTTTCTAGAGAGGAAGTTCCAGTTGAGCAGTGTTGCTACAGTTACCATGAAAAAGTAATACGATTACTCACTTCAGAAGTTTTCGCTCTGACTTTTAACCGGGTTTAACTTTAACTCTAGAATAATTAAACTTACAGACTTGATCTTAAAGATTTTAACCATAAAAACGTTTACAATTAATATATTTAATTGTGATTTCATATATTTTTTAATAATTTGTTTCATCTTTTTGTATTGAATGAGTAGTTTTTCTTGTCTTAAACTGATATGTATTGTTATTTTCACCTCCACACGAGAATGTATGGCGTTCTGCAGAAAAAAGATGAGGAAACATTTTGCCCTCAGTGTCGCTAATCCAAGCGAGAAGCGTTTAGTTCGGCTCCGGACGGAAAAGAGGGAAAAGTGATGGAGCCTCCAGCGGAGACATCGTGTGTTTACACAAACGTCCAGGAGGGTTTTTCTGACCGACAAATACACATTCTTCACCCGGATTAGCAGGAAGTGAATGACACGTCTGCTCTGGATCTATTTTCCACTTCCTGTCTCACCTTAGAAGCTACTGGAGCCTTTTTTACCCGAGTTTATATATTTAGTCGACTTCTACTGCATGTTACTTTATGGATTAAAGTGAAAGTATTTGACATTATTTACACATATTTTTTGTTCTTAATGATAAAACGTTATTTATCTTTTGGTAAAGAAAATGTAACAATACCACAATAATATCAGATACTTTAAATATATTAAATAAATTCATATATTTCATACGGAAATTTTGTTTTGTTTTTATATCGATTTTTCACAGACTCAGTCAATTTTTAAAATGAAATTCAAACTCTTAATATGCTTTTTTTATTATATTTAAAATCTATATATTTTACTGCTAACCAACGTTAGTATGTTAGTATTATAAGGACGATAAATTACTTAATTATAAATACATTTTACACATAAACTAAATATGTAAAGAAAAAAGAATAAACGTGTGAATGAATATATAAAATCTCTATGTGTGTATATATTATTAACATATATATTGTTGAAAATTATCTTGACAAAAAGGTACTTTTTATCTAATGAATTATGGCTTGTCCACCCATATTTTTAATTATTAAAAAATAAGGATACTTTAATTTATTTTATCGGTTTGTCTTTTTGTTTTTCAAATTGGTTAAACATTCTTAATATTTCCCTTTTAATCATAATGTTTATTATTATTTGTATTTCTTATTTTCATTGAAAAAGCATACATTGATAAAAATATAAAGTCAACAAAAGGAATACTTGCTAAATCAAATAAATATATAAATACTTATCATTTTCTCTAAAAGGAAAAATGGGAATTGAATTAGAAAAAAAATGGATTTTAAAGGACCGATAACAGATCCCTGAGGAACTCCACAAGGACACAATATGAGTTTTTTTTTTGTTCCTCTTAAAATCCCGCAGCTCAGCTCATTATCTTTTATTTTTCCTGCTTCTGAGATGGATGAGTTGTCGTGCGGTCGCTCAGTAACGTCGACATCGTTCCGCTCACAGCGAGCGTCGCTCCAAGTCCTCGACCGCATCTGATCCTCGGCGCCATCAAAGCTCAGCAGGACGCCGGCGTCTTCCTCGGCAGCGTTTAACGTCATAATCGCTCTCTCGTGAGACCGAATCAGAGACAGTTAAACGCCAGCGAAAACAAGCGTCCTCACGGTTTTTATTGTTTTATTGTCGTCGTCCGTCTCTGTCATCGTTTTATTCCTCGGAATATTGAGGGAAATATTTACGCCCGTGAGACTTTAACAGCTGCGTTCGTTTGCGACTCAGACGAGTGGAAAACATGTGGTAAATCTTGGTCAAAGATATCAAACACAAATAATGTTTGTATTTTAATTATAACATAGATAAATACATAAGCTTTGAAATATTTGGTTTTTTTTGGGGGGCTAATCCCAATTTAAGAATCAATTTATTTAAGGTTTTTAATATCTTCAAGTTCTAGCAAATGTTTTTAGGTTTTTTAATGTTTAGTTATTTCTTTCTTAATTTTCTCTTCAATAACTATTTTCTCTGTGCAGTTTATTATCTGTATTTAAGTCATTTAATTACCCATGTATTTAAAAAGGTTGTGTTTTTAGTTGTAACATTATTATTTTTATTTATTCATTTTAGTACAATTGAAAACGTTCTTATTTATATATATATATATATATATATATATATATATTTTATCAGGATTTCCTTTTTAAGGGTTTTTCTACTGCTTTACATTAATTCTTCTATTTTTTTTAGACTGTTTTAATGGTATATAATTATTTTAAAAATATTTGTGGGATAAAATGATTCATAGTAAATCCTAGTATTCTTATAATATATTTGTATTTTTTTCTATTGTGCATTTAATAAATCAAGATTTATTTTTACCAAAAAATAAATAGTTATCCTGTAGTTAAATGTTTTATTATTTTAATATTTTTTTTTGTTTTTAATGGATAGATTTTAACTAAACATGGAGGTAAATCTGATGGTATTGTGGAGAAATGCGAAGAAAAATTATCGATATTTTATCAGGAAGAACAAGTATAGCTACGTAAATGATCAGGATTTAAGTCTCTAAGACCAAACATAAAGTTGTTTTGTCCATTAAATGAATCATTTCAGTTTGAAAAGGCGTCTCTGAAGTGTCACAGTTAGGTCTTTAACCAGCGTGTGGCGCTGTGACAGTCCGACAGGATTTAATAATGGATGTTTGTTGGTGTCACGATGATGCAACCGGAGAAACTGCAGACTTTATGATGATTTAACTTCTTCTATTCTGATGTCGTGGAGTTTTATATATTCCTGCCAAGAGTCCGATTTGTGGTTTTTGACTCCGGGGCAAGTTTCCTCGCAACACCGCTCTTATCGCCACGTGGGATTTGCACCGGCATCCACGGAGACGCCCGCGGAGGACATTTATTATTCATAAGAGAAGCAGAAACAATTACAGCCGCGGCACCAAACACCAGAAACTCAATATGTGTTTTCACAATATCCATAAAAGAGCCGTCGGAATCACGCGGAGATGACATCGACATCGACTGTCTTCTACTCTGAGTCTCTATCGGACGACTGAGGTGACCACATGTCTTCTGGCTCAGCTCAGCAGTCCTTCCCTCACTCGCGAACAAGATTCCAAATGCATCTCCACCCTTTGAACCACAGGCTCAAACCATTAAGGTCAACAAAGTACAGTAGATATTGTTGTATAATTTGTGTCGCTATAAAAACATTAAACTATTTATTTAGATATTTTTTATACAGTGAAATCAGAAGATATAGTCAAAAAGTACAAGTAAGTATTTCACTAACACAATTTTAAACAATTTTCTTTTTTAACTTTAAGATAAAAAATATATATCATTTAACCCTTTTGTTATCTCAGGGTCAACACAAGGGATACAATAAACCCTTTTTTTCTTTTTGGTTCTTCGGGTCACCTTGACCCTGAGTGTTGAAAACATGTGAAAAAATAATCGAAGATTTTTCCAATTTATTTTTCATGTAATTTGACATGTGAAAAGACAATAAAAAAATAATAATAATAAAATATATACTGAATATTAATCCTTAAAAAATAATAAAAAAGTAAAAGTAAAAAGTAAAACATATGAAAAATTATTCAATTGTACTTTATTTCAGAAAGAAAAATCATCTTTACTTGTTTCGAGCAACAAAAAAACTAAATTAAAAGACAAACAAATTATTACATCAAAATATAACTCTTATGTGGAGAAAAAAGTAAAAAGAAAGTTTGTTTTTTAGGATTATTTTTCAATTTCCTTTCGATAAAACCGTGAATTTTTTATTTTTTATTTAAATATTTGTATTACAGAAATAAAGCTTTATTTCTACAATTTCAACAAGCAAATGACCTTTAAAGTATAACAATTCAATCATTTATTAAAACATTTAATCAAAAATGTATGTTTCGGATGAAAATTTTGAAATTTTTCTGTTCATTTTTGAAATTTTTCGGTTCAATTTTGAAATTTTTCGGTTCATTTTTCATTGGTTTACATAAATACAAGAAAGGGACAAATGTGTTCAAAGTGAAGTACTTGAGTTACTCGACTACCCGACAAGTTCCTGTGCCTCTCCCCCTGTGTAGCTGGGACAAACAACGGTTTCAAACAGCAGTAGAAACTCTGCTGAGACACACGGCGGCTCCCGGTTTATGTATTTGCACCAGAGCTACATGTTTGTGCTTCAGACGGAGGTGAGGACCGACGTCCTCCTCCTCCTCTCTCAGGCCCCCGAACAATTAATTTCCTCTTCTGCGTGTTCGGCGGCGGCGGAGGTTAGAGTTGCGGAACTTTCATTAGATCTGCTCCGCTGGAGAAAGATAGAGTCGCACAAACACCAACAGAAGGTTTTCGTGTTGGGCGTCATTTATACTTGACGATAAGTACGTGGCACAGATGCAGATTGGTGCGGGTCATTAACTTCTATTACACTTTTGCGAATGTTCAATCACAGTGTTGTACCGAACACTCGGATTCATATTTCATGCTTTAACTGTGAAGGTACAAGTGCGTCTTGTTTCGATTTCAACTCCTGCTTTTTTTTAATTATTCATTATTTGTTAAAAACATGTTTTTTCACAGTTTTCTAAGGATTTAAGTAAGTAAGTAATATTTATTTATATAGTGCTTTTCGAGACCAGGGTCACAAAGCGCTTGGACAATCAAAACAATACTCAAAAAAGTACATACTTTAAGGATCAAGATAATACTGAGAACAACACAGGAGTTCGAGAAATTCAAGGAAAAGCCTGAACAAATAGAAACGTCTTAAGATGTTTCTTAAAGGAGTCAGTAGATCATCAAGCGCAAAGAGAGAGAAGATCGTTCCAAAGCTTAGGAGCAACAGTCTGGAAGTATTTCTCTCCTCTGGTCCTGAACCGTGTGCGTGGAACCATAAGTAGATTCCGAGTAAGTAAGTAATATTTATATGGCACTTTTCTAGACCTGGATCACAAAGCGCTTTAACAATCAAAACAATACCCGATAAAATATATACTTAAAAGGTCACAATAACACTGAGACAAACACAGGAGTCTCAGAGAATCAAGGAAAAGCCTGAACAGAGAGAGAGGAAGATGGTTCCAAAGCTTAGGAGCAACAGTCTGGAAGGATTTCTCTCCTCTGGTCCTGAACCGTGTTCAGGAACCATCAGTAGATTCTGATCCACAGACCTCAGAGCCCGAGCTGGGGTGTAAGTCTGGATCAGAACTACTGATGGAAGGTCTGACCATGAATAGATCTGAAAGTAAGAACCAGACCAAGTTGATCCTGAAAGAAACTGGAAGCCAGTGAAGAGTTTTAAGAATCAGAGAAATGTGAGTTCTTCTACGAGAGCAGGTCAGAATTCTGGCTGCAGAGTTTTGTATGAACTGCAGGCGAGACAGATCCTTCTTGTTTAGACATGAAGACCAGCTTCAACAAAAAAATCAATGTGAATAACACATTTGTTCTTTAATTCTTAAGTTTTAATGTACATGAAAGTGTATCATGAAAAATGACCTTTTTACATAATTACCTCTATTTTCCCCCAATTTGTTTGAATGATTAAGAGAAAAGTGAATTTAAAAGTTACCTTGAAATAAAGAACCGATAGTATAAACTGTGTTTTTTTTTTTAATTTAAATTGTAGGAATCCGTTTTATTCTTTTCATTTGACTGTTTTTTGTCCGACAAAAAGGTATCTAAAGTAAATAAAGTACCAATATAATCTAATGTTTCATGTTTTCTTACGATTTTTAAAGAGCATATTTGAATATATTCAATCGTTTTGTAACGGTTTTCTGGTCTGACAAAAAAAAAAAAACACCTGTAAATAAAGTAACAATATTATGTAATGATTCATGTTTTTTTATGATGTTTATCTGAGGGATCAATAAAGTTTTACCTTACCTTACCTTATTGAGGATATTCCGATACATTCAATCAGTTTTGTCATTCTCGACTGTTCTTTGTCCAACAAAACAAGTAGAAAAGGAAAATGATCTGGATATAAAGTACTAATAATAAGTAATGTTTCATGTATTTTTTACGATTTAATTTGAATTTATTAATTGAGTTTGTTCTTTTCATTTGACTGTTTTTTGTCAGATAAAATATGTATGGAAATAAAGTACAAATATAATGTAATGTTTTGTGTTTTTTATTATGTTTATTGAGGATTGAAGTAAAAAAGTATGTTAAAAAATATTATTTATAAATATCTAAAAATAAAGTAACAATATTAATATATTATTTGTATTATTTTAATTGAGGATATTTGAATATATTCACTCGTTTTTGTCTTTTAATTTGACTGTTTTTTGTCAAAAAAAATATATTCAAAAATTTAAAAAGATATATTTTTTATTTTTCATAATTTCCTCATGATTTATATGAGGATCTTTGAATATATTCAATTAGTTTGTCCTTTTAAATTACTTTTAATATTAGTGGAAAAGGATATTCATTGTTTCATGTTTTTTTTGTCGATTTTTATGGAGGATATTTAAATAAAATGTATATATTTTTACTTTAATTTGAGGATATTCTGTTTGTCAAAATTAATGGAAATTTCATCATTTTTTCAGCAAAAAAGTAGATTTATATTGTTTAAGAATTACATTTTCCCCCTATTTATCATTGGTATCGGTGATATAAATAAAATGTACGTCAAATTAAATTGAAAAGGAATGTACATCAGTATATTTGATTTAAAAACATGTAGAATTACGAGAATTAAATCTCAACCTCAGCTCAGTTGTTGTGAATCATTTTGTATAAACAAGCATCTCTTTTAACTTTTCTCTTCATATTTAGCTTCTTTTTTCTCTGTCAGTTTGTTTGTTTGACTTCGTGACCCCGGAGAAAATTTAATTGCCTCCCGTCGAGCGATCACACGGCGAAGTCTATCGTCTTTGAAAAATATGCAAATCATCTGAAGTTGCTAAAAAGGTGAGACTAACATCACGGTCGGCTTCGACGCGTGACATCACGGCGCCGCCGCCGTCGTCCATCTTGACGCGAACACAGTAGCGTCTCATTAGCTCCGTGTTCTCACCTGCAGTCGCGTCACATCAATCCAGGGACCAAAACCCCGGCGACGCCTGGATATTGATATCAACGCCCGGGCTCTGAAGTGGCGGCGGGAATCGCGGTGACCCTGTCGAGTCGCTCTATATCTCACTTTGTTGTTCGCCGTCATCGGCGAGTCGCCGCGGACGTCCAAGGTCCACGCGTCTGTTTATTAATGCATCATCTTTACGATCTCGCAACATAACGCGCATCCTTTTTTTTTCCCTCAGCGCTCGCCACGACATCTTCTTCATCTTTCTTCCTCCGATCCGCTTCAATTTAATGACAGCACCTGCTTTTTTTACGGCGCAATACGAGAACACAACAAACGCCTCTACCCTGTGTTACGCCTGCCTTTTTAGATTAGCTTCAAATGAACGGCGCCGGTAAAAAATATTCTTCCGTTGCCAGGAAACCACTCACAAATCATCTACTTTCTTTTTTCGCAAACTGACCCGTAGCCAAAAGGAAATATTGCTCGCACTGGAGGAATCTTTGATGCGCCCTCGGTCTCTCGCTGGCTCGAGAGTCACGGTCATGAAAGGCGGACCAAGCAGGGGGGTGACCGGAGAAACGAACAAAAACCACCGGCAGTGTCCGGCAAGAATGAGTTCGGTGTAAAATTAACGGGGACGAGTCCCTCGCTCTTTGCCGAGCAAGAAGGTCCCGAGTTACGCGCCCCACTGTGCTCCAGGCCAATTGAGGTACCCTCTGTCATCAGGAACCTCTCCGGAAACTGTCGGGCTGCCGAGGCCAGAGCTGTAGGCGGAGACGGCGGTAATGAGCTCGGTCCTCTGCATCGCCACCAGCGGCTCCTTCAGCACATGCACAGATTGAGCCGGGGTGGGCTATAATTGCAATATATACGGATGTGCCGGGACATTGCTGAGCAGACATGAGGCCACATGAGCAGCGCCGGGAAAAAAAGGGAGATTGAAGCTGTCAGACGGGCTCTTTGCCTTGTCTTGCATAGGGGGGGGGGTGGGGGGGGCGACCGGAGGCGAATAAGGGGGTGAGGCACACAGACACGTAATGAAGGGGCTGCCTCGGGGCTGGACTTAGGTCTCCGGCCGTGCACGACTCGTAATCAGCGGTGAGGAAAATAAGCAACTGTCTCGCACCGTTCGTTAGGAAATTTGAACTCGACTAAAGAGTTTTTGGTAGATTCGCTGACACATCTGACACAGGTTAGTTAAGGTTAAGGTTGCAATAAGAGTTAGGGTTATGGTTAAGGTTCGGAGTTATCAGTCCTAATAAACCAGCAACCTTCAGATACATTTACAGTTCCAGCCGTACTCGACTCTACTGTTGTTTTTCCACCGGCCTTGCTTCTGACTGGTAATGTGCAAGGCCTTTATGAAGTCACGCTGCAAACATAGGAGGCTGTGTAGCTACCTTAGGGTTGTAAGTAAGTAAGTAAGTAATATTTATTTATATAGCGCTTTTCCAGACAAGTGGTTACGGTTCGGAGTTATCAGTCCTAATAAACCAGCAACCTTCAGATACATTTACGGTTCCAGCCGTACACGACTCGACGCGACTGTACTCTGTTGTTTTTCTACCGGCCTTGCTTCTGACTGGTAATGTGCAAGGCCTTTATGAAGTTACCCTACAAACATAGGAGGCTGTGTAGCTACCTTAGGGTAGTGGTTACGGTTCGGAGTTATCAGTCCTAATAAACCAGCAACCTTCAGATACATTTACAGTTCCAGCCGTACATGACTCGACACAACTCTACTCTGCTGTTTTTCCACCGGCCTTGCTTCTGACTGGTAATGTGCAAGGCCTTTATGAAGTCACGCTGCAAACATAGGAGGCTGTGTAGCTACCTTAGGGTAGTGGTTACGGTTCGGAGTTATCAGTCCTAATAAACCAGCAACCTTCAGATACATTTACAGTTCCAGCCGTACATGACTCGACACAACTCTACTCTGCTGTTTTTCTACCGGCCTTGCTTCTGACTAGTAATGTGCAAGGCCTTTATGAAGTTACCCTACAAACATAGGAGGCTGTGTAGCTACCTTAGGGTTGTGGTTACGGTTCGGAGTTATCAGTCCTAATAAACCAGCAACCTTCAGATACATTTACAGTTCCAGCCGTACATGACTCGACACAACTCTACTCTGTTGTTTTTCCACCGGCCTTGCTTCTGACTGGTAATGTGCAAGGCCTTTATGAAGTCACGCTGCAAACATAGGAGGCTGTGTAGCTAACTGACGCTGTAAAAAGGCCCACGGAACAATGTTTTGGACGGACATAGCATATAGACATTTGTTTAAATAGTGGTTATTTTTTAGTACCGGCTTGGCTCGCTTGGAACTAAAGGGGCAAAGTACTGAATAAACTATATCCTTTGACATACTGTTCTTATGGAAATGCCTGCAAAAGCGAGTAGAGTTGGGTCAATTCAGGTAGAGTAGGGCCGGTGGAAAACGAGCCTAATAATGGCCATAAAAATGATACTTCTAACACCACTTCTAACACCACTTGTAGCAGGGAGGAAATAACTTCCTTGATGACCACTTGACCACAGACTCGATGCCGGAAGACGGTTCGAGGAGACGACGGTAGCCGTGCTTCAGGTAGGTTAGGGACTACACGCCCGCCCTCCTCAAGTCTGTTTTCTATTCTCTCTTTAAGTAAAACATTGTAATTCCCGGGATGTCTCAAGGTCGACCTCCGGCGGCTCCTCGACTTCACTCATGAATCAAGAGAGCTTACATTGTTACGGCGGCGAAGAGATATTATTTATCTTAAATTAACTTGTAGCGAGGAAGCAATTACAACATTTGAACACGATATTTGTCTTCCGCATACACGATAATGGCCCTTTTTTTCTTTTGAGCACCAAACTAATATCTCAGCGGAATAAAGGAATAAGCGGGTGTTCCTACGATATAATTAACCTGTGCATGCATGATAAATAATAGATTTAGGACGCGGGTATATCAGCAGAAATGAGAATTTAATGGCTTCCCCTCGTGTCACCAGTGACTGTGATATCCTCCGACGTTTTAAAACCGAATCTCTCTCCAAGCTGCGGAACATGTTTTTCCAACTTTTTAAAGCGCGATACGATGTCTGTCAATCCTAATATTCTTCTTCTGCATCTTCCGACCGAAGACTCGCTCGCCGCTCCCATCAATTTGAACTCAAATCTCCCAAAAGTCCGCGGCCTGCTGAGCGCTGAGGCAACGCGAGTGTAAGGAGTCCTGTTCCCTGCGCTTCTTTGATCAAGTCTCACTTTTATTGCTTCCGCATATATCTGTGCTGCAAAAAAAAAAAAAAAAAAAATCATCTTTTCACTGACGCAACGACTTCTGTCTGAGCTCGGAACACAAGTTCTGCTGTTGAAGTGGATCAGCCTTCACGGAGAGATAGTGTCAAAGTATAATTGACCAGAGTGACTGATATTAACTGCATTATCTCTCTTCGGACTAAATTAAAAGGGATTTTTTTTTTTCCTCCAGGTTTTTCTCGAGCGAGTTTTTGACCTCGCATGGGTTCAGTTTGGATACGGAGAGATGGCTCTTTGAAATGACACCGGATGGTTATCGCTGGCCAAGTGGTCATTAGACGCCTCTACAGGTCTCGCTCAAGATGACGAGAGCGAAAACATTTTGTTTTAAATTTTTTGTTCAGTGTGAAGCTGCAAAGTGGGAAAAAGACGTCGTAACCTTGAAGTTGCAATGACTGCTTTAGCTGGAAAAGACAGTAAAGTAGAGGGAAAGAAAAACATCATCTCACTTCCTCTCAGTGAACTCAGTTGTGTGTTTAATGTATTTTCAACGTCGTTGTCAAGCAAATATTCATTGAAAATGTTTCTGTTTTTGCATTAAAAACAATTATTTTGGATCTCGAATCATTCAAAAAGTTATTATAATGACAAGCCTGTGTAACGCATGAGTCATGTGCAGGCGAGTCAGGTAATCATTATCGCATTCATTTCAATAAATGGTATAAACTGTCCAGAGGTTCGGGTCATCTGATCGACACAAGTCACTTCCTTACTTTCTAACTAAAAGAAGATTACATTCACTAGAGCGACAGACACTGATCCTTAAAGGAAAATATCCTTTTTTTGACTGACGTACAATTCTGCCCCACAGGTCGACTCGTCACTCAAACGCTCACGGATCTAAACCATGACTCCTAGCGGAGCCGGGTCACAGGAAGTCACAAGAAGTGATTTTGTGTCAAAGAAAGTACTTCTGAGGCACAGGAAGTATCACTGAGTCACAAGAAGTTATTTCAAGTCAGACTAAGTGGTTCTGTGTCACAGGAAGTACTTCTGAGGCACAGGAAGTTGTACTTAGTAACAAAACGTTATTTAGAGTCAGAGGAAATGGTTCTTTGTCACAGGAAGTACTTCTGAGGCACAGGGAGTTATTTAGAGTCAGAGGAAATAGTTCTGTGTCACAGGAAGTACTTCTGAGGCACAGGAAGTAGTACTGAATCACAAGAAGTTATTTCAAGTCAGACTAAGTGGTTCTGTGTCACAGGAAGTACTTCTGAGGCACAGGAAGTTGTACTTAGTCACAAAATGTTATTTAGAGTCAGAGGAAATGGTTCTGTGTCACAGGAAGTACTTCTGAGGCACATAAAGTAGTACTGAGTCACAAGACGTTATTTCGAGTCAGAGTAAGTGGTTCTGTGTCACAGAAAGTACTTCTGAGTCACAGGAAGTTATTTAGAGTTAGAGGAAATAGTTCTGTGTCACAGGAAGTACTTCTGAGGCACAGGAAGTAGTACTGAATCACAAAAATGTTATTTAGAGTCAGAGGAAGTGGTTGTGTCACGGAAATTACTTCTGAGGCACAGGAAGTAGTACTGAGTCACAAAAAGTTATTTGGAGTCACAGTAAGTGGTTCCGAGTTACGGGAACTGCTTGAGGCACAGGAAGTAGTAGTGACTCACAAGAAGTTATTTGGAGTCAGAGGAAGTGGTTTTGTGTCACAGGAAGTACTTCTGAGGCACAGGAAGTAGTACTGAATCACAAGAAGTTATTTCAAGTCAGACTAAGTGGTTCTGTGTCACAGGAAGTACTTCTGAGGCACAGGAAGTTGTACTTAGTCACAAAACGTTATTTAGAGTCAGAGGAAATGGTTCTGTGTCACAGGAAGTACTTCTGAGGCACATAAAGTAGTACTGAGTCGCAAGACGTTATTTCGAGTCAGAGTAAGTGGTTCTGTGTCACAGAAAGTACTTCTGAGTCACAGGAAGTTATTTAGAGTCAGAGGAAATAGTTCTGTGTCACAGGAAGTACTTCTGAGGCACAGGAAGTAGTACTGAATCACAAGAAGTTATTCCAAGTCAGACTAAGTGGTTCTGTGTCACAGGAAGTACTTCTGAGGCACAGGAAGTTGTACTTAGTCACAAAACGTTATTTAGAGTCAGAGGAAATGGTTCTGTGTCACAGGAAGTACTTCTGAGGCACATAAAGTAGTACTGAGTCACAAGACGTTATTTCGAGTCAGAGTAAGTGGTTCTGTGTCACAGAAAGTACTTCTGAGTCACAGGAAGTTATTTAGAGTCAGAGGGAATAGTTATGTGTCACAGGAAGTACTTCTGAGGCACAGGAAGTAGTACTGAATCACAAAAATGTTATTTAGAGTCAGAGGAAGTGGTTGTGTCACGGAAATTACTTCTCAGGCACAGGAAGTAGTACTGAGTCACAAAAGGTTATTTGGAGTCACAGTAAGTGGTTCCGAGTTACGGGAACTGCTTGAGGCACAGGAAGTAGTAGTGACTCACAAGAAGTTATTTGGAGTCAGAGGAAGTGGTTTTGTGTCACAGGAAGTACTTCTGAGGCACAGGAAGTAGTTATGAGTCACAAAAAGTTATTTCCAGTCACAGTAAGCGTTACAAGAAGTTTCTCTGAGTCGGGGGAAGAGGTTCTGTGTCACAGGAAGTACTTCTGAGGCACATTAAACAGATCCGAGTCACAAAAAGTTATTTCCAGTCACAGTAAGTGGTTCTGAGTTACGACTTTCAAGATGAGTCGCTCCGTCGATGTCATGCATTTCACACGACTTTATTGACTCAGCGGTGAAAGTTGGCAACCGCGGGAGGCTTTCTGACAAGACGCCGGGGTCTTCCTCAAAGAAGGTGAGGTCCCTTTGATGAGCAGGTCTCCTGTCAGTTTGAGACTTGAATGAGTTCCACAAGGTGACCAGGCAACAACATCGACTTGCACTCCGAGCTGCTGCTTCACCAACTTCATTCTTCATTCCGCAGACGAACCCGGTGTCTGCGACTCCACCAGCTGTGCTGTTTTCTCAACTTCAAAGCTGCGGAACAGAAGCGCACAATCCTGCTAATCTGCAGCAAACAAACTAGTAACACACATTTACCGCCGAAGACCCGATAATAACCTGCAGGCATAATAACAATTATAGCCACTCGCCTGCTTCCAGACTCTCCACAGCGCTTTAACAACACGCCAGGTTTGCAGCTTGTAAAAGACTCTCCAAAGGGTCTCTATAAAAAATGTAAAAAAAAAACCTCTACATTTAAACAAAAAAACGTTTTGAACCTTGTGTAGAATTTCCAACTTGACCCCGGATTATGTGACTGGAGAAACGCTTTGGAACAGATTTTATTCAACATCTTTCTCAAGGCTCCAAGTTTATCTATCTATCTACCTACTTAGCGGGGGAATCCTTAGAGGTACGACAAAAAAACGGGCTGAGGTCACCGTCTATATATGCACTCGAAGGATTTTGTGGCTTCCGTGGATGACGCATCTCAGACTCAGAAGAACACTGGAGTTTTTTTCTATTGTATAGTGTTTGGAACCTTTTGCCTTCAAACGAGATGGTTACCGAAGGAATCTACTACCGTGTGTTTGCACCGGAGAAGGACCACCTTTATTGAAGACCATCTGCAACAACATCAACTTGGTCGCCATGTAACACTTGAAACCGGGAAGCCACGAAAGAGTTTGCTTAGGCGTTCATCATAGGAACAATAGAAACAGCTACTGTAAGTTTTAGATTAGATTAGATTCCATTAGATTGACTTTATTAACCCCTCTGGAGATATCTTTCATGAAATTGGGTTCCAGTGTAAAGCAGACACCATAAAAAAAAGAACAAATGCAAGGAGCTGTCTCGCCTACAATTGATTGAGAATTCTGATCAGCTCTAGTAGAAGAACTCACATTTCTCCGATCCTTAAATCTCTTCACTCGCTGCCAGTTTCTTTCAGGATCAACTTTTAAATTCTGGTTCTTACTTTCAGATCTATTCATGTTCAGACCTTCCATCACTGATCTGATCCAGACTTACACCCCAGCTCGGGCTCTGAGGTCTGTGGATCAGAATCTACTGATGGTTCCAGAGGAAAGAAATCCTTCCAGACTGTTGCTCCTAAGCTTTGGAACCATCTCTGTGTTTGATGATCTACTGACTCCTTCAAGAAACATCTTAAGACATTTTTATTTGTTCAGGATTTTCTTTGATTTTCTGAGACTCCTGTGTTTGTCTTAGTATTATCTTGACCTTTAAAGTATATATTTTATTGAGTATTGTTTTGATTGTTTAAGCGCTTTGTGACCCTGGTCTGGAAAAACGCTCTACAAATATAAATAACTTACTTACAAGTATACAGTTGGTGGTTTGGAGTCGAGCTGAGACAGCATTTCTTACTTTGAACCAGAGACACATCTGGGACTGGATTTTTTTTCTAAACAATATCTGTGAAGTATAACTCGCCAGATTGTTGGCGAAAGCTGGCCTAAAAACTGCGCCTGGTCCTGGGTGTACGGTGGTGATTTCTGTCCATAATAACGGAATAAAAGATGTTAATTGTGTGTTTGCTGGGAGCCAATGCTAGGTTATGGTCGACATCAGGCATTTCCAAAAGAAAACAACGACAGCACAAAACTGTAATTTAAATCTTTGATGTAAACAAAATCCTCATTCTTGTCTTTTTTTATGAGATTCCAGGATCAAATGGCACAACTTTAATGTATAATTTAACAGTGTTGTGTTTTCTGAGAAGAAACTTAACTGTAATTCCTTCCTAACGAAAAGGTTTGACCTGTGAAATTACAACAGATGAATCTTCGTCGAGGCGACTTAATGTCAACGATGGGTTTTCTCCGAAAAATGATTCATCTTAAGGCGAAAAAAGCAGGTTTTAGCATCTGTTCGCTGCCAGGAACGGGCTTGTTTCCCCTCCACCTTTAATTTCCTCCATCTGTTATCCCGTCTCCAGAACGTCGTAACAACATCTCAAACTCCTTTTCCGTCTCTTCATCCTCCTTTCAAACAACTTCTTCCCTCGTCTTCCCTCCATCTGCCGCTCGGCACCTTCCTCTGCTTCTCAACTGTACGGCAGCTGCCAGGAATGGTGGACCACCGCCCCCCACCACCCACCGCCACTCGTCTCGCACCTGAGCGAGAGCTCGGCTGTTATTTCAGGTGAGAGCCTCAATTTAGTCCGAAGCTAACATTTTTCTCCACTCGTTCCTCTCCCTCGTATCTCCAGCCCTCGTGTCCAGATCGTCTGGCGTCAAAACCGCCTTCTGTGATGAGAACTTTTCGAGGACGGGCGTCGACTCATTGTTATCTCCATCTCTTCTGCTAAGTGTCTGATAAGTCCACATGGGACTCTTGTTATCTCCTCCACTAGATTCCCAGTCTTCTGTCCATCTGCACCCTCGAGTCTGTCGTGCGATTGTCAAGTTCTGGAATCTTCTTCCTCGTTGGTTCTCAGCCACGCCTGCCACATGGGGCTAATTATCATGAAAGTTGGAGGCAGCGTTTGGCCGAACGCTCGAGGAGTCTGTGGTTGTGAGATGTTGCGGCGAATTCTGGTGGAGGAGGAACGAGGGGAAGCTCGGATCAGTGCGAGTTGATGGGAACCGTCCGACTTCTTCCCCTCGGCTCAGGCGGGTCGTTCCAGCGAAGCCAGGAAACTTGCTTCGTGCTCGGTGTATGTTCCCGGCTCACTTTATACTCCTTTTTATTCTTAATTACTAGTTTTTACCTTAAATATAAATTGTTAAAGATCTTTGTTTAAGGACGTTAATCCCCATTTTTGCTAGTCTTAATCTAGTGTCCCTCAAATAAATAGAAAATAATGATTCATGGTTACACTTTAGATTTTTCTTTTTTTTAAATATATTTTTTGTAAAAGGCATATAAAAATATTATCTTTTTTTTTTGGGCCTTTTCAATTCCAAGTATGTTGTTTTTTTGTTTTCTTCATCTTGTCCTTTTTTTTAGTAATTACTTACTAAGTAATTTACTGTAATTATACGTTTTTTAGTCCAGTGTGAGGGAGAAAACTAGATGAATTGTATGAAACGTGTGACATTTCTTATTTCCTCCCCATCATGACACACGTTTGTAAAATTGAACACCACCAAAAACATTCTCCCATCTCACGCAATTTTCGCCTTTTCATAATAAAATGGTTATTGTTGCATTTCTACGGTGGCCTTTAAGGAAAAAAAACCCCACAAAAATAAAATCAAAACCATGAATGGTAATTAAAAAAGCTAAAAAAATAAGAATGTAATTGGTGTCGTTCATGAAACGTGAGTAAATCTATGGGTTTGCACGTAAAAACACAATCCAGATTCATGAACCAGGCAAAATGTTTTTTATCGTAATGAGTATTTAGCATAAACTTCCGACCATGAATAGACAATAATGACCGTATAAGTTGGTCATTTTGGATGAAGTTAAATTTAGAAAAACATTTTGTATCACTTGCATTATTGGGAAGACAAAAGATGGATAAATTGATCCACCTTAAGGGAAATTGTTTAGATGTAGATTTCGTGAGTAGCCACAAAAATATTCGGAACGTGGAAAATACTGTAAATTTCCTGTTACTCACATTTTACACACAAATTTGTTTCTATTTCTGTTTTATTTCTGAGACCCAATTCCTGTCTTTTACTGTCATAACAAAGTCTCAGTTTGTTTTAAAAAATATAAAGTTTGCTATTTAAACATATATTTAAACAACTTTACAAACAAACTAAATTCTAATTCTCTGCATATTTAAATATACAAAGCGTTAAGGGTCTGAAACTTTACCTTACTGGAGGTAACACTGTTAGCTAAGCTAGAAAGTATAGAATTCAGTTTGAAATGTCCTTTAGGGGTCCCTAACTTTTTTTTAGACCGGTGTCATGTCGGCATTTTACTCACGGACCAACATTCAGATAAAAACTTAATTAATAAATGATTAAATTTAACTTCATCCAAAATGACCAACTTATACGGTCATTATTGTCTATTCATGGTCGGAAGTTTATGCTAAATACTCATTACGATAAAAAACATTTTGCCTGGTTCATGAATCTGGATTGTGTTTTTACGTGCAAACCCATAGATTTACTCACGTTTCATGAACGACACCAATTACATTCTTATTTTTTTAGCTTTTTTAATTACCATTCATGGTTTTGATTTTATTTTTGTGGGGTTTTTTTTCCTTAAAGGCCACCGTAGAAATGCAACAATAACCATTTTATTATGAAAAGGCGAAAATTGCGTGAGATGGGAGAATGTTTTTGGTGGTGTTCAATTTTACAAACGTGTGTCATGATGGGGAGGAAATAAGAAATGTCACACGTTTCATACAATTCAAACTTAGCTGTGCTAATAATTTTACAGGTTTTACAGGTTTATTTATTGGAGTAAACTTGACCGAAACAGGCCTATTGAAGTGTCAAGTCAAATGTACTTCAGAAAAAACAAAACATCAAGTTATAATCAATAAAACAGCCCATTAACAAATGTATTCGGGACTGGTACTAGTCTTTGGACCAGGGGGTTGAGGGCCAATGTTTTACATCACATCAAAAAAAATGTTTTTACACGTTTTATGTGTTTTTTTTACAAGTCTCTCCATCTTCTAGCCTGCTGGAGACCTCAGCTAACCCCAGGTTGAGTCAACATGACACCTTTGTTGAAACGGACACGCAACACTCGATCCTCCGAAGCTTTTTTTCACGTTTTCACGACACAAAAGGAACGACTCAGGTCTTACGCAAACTCTTTCTTCGCTATTGTGCAGGTGAATGTATTTTCGCTTTTTGAGCAAAATCAGCTTCGTCCTTGGAAACATGTCAAAGGGTTATTCAACTAGCAATGCAACAGGAAGCGTCGCTTTTTAAAAAAATGATTTTCCATAAGCCTTATTTTTCTGAGAGTGCCATTGTGAAATCCTTCTGACGTGCGCCGACATTGTTGTAAAAGGTTTTACCGACGTTTTACCGACTCAGGGCCATGTTAGCGACAATGACATAATTGGTGCCGCCAATTCGTCGGCTTGGCAACACAACCAGGGATAAATGTTGTAGTACACATGCCAGTCCTGTGTGTGGCGCTGTAGAGAAGTGTGATCCATAAAGAAGCCATCAACAGTTTTAAAACATGGTGATTTTTTTTTTCAGGTTTATAAAAAAAATATATCCACTCCTGGACCAGGTTTTAACAAGTGTTATTAGGGACTTAAACTGCGGACAGTCATCAGCGTATAGAGATGTTTGGACCTAGTTTCTAGTTTTGTCTGGAACATAAATCCGTGTGTGTTTGCGGGTTTGTGTGCGTTTTCAGAGAGTGAGTGTCTTTGTGTATGCTGGTGTCAGTGTACATGTGTGTGTGTGTGTGTTTCTGTCTTCCTGTGGACAGGTGTGTGTGTTTGCAGGGGTGTGTGCCTTTGTGTTGTGCTGGTGTATGTGTGTGAGTTTCAGGTGTTTGTGTCTTTGTGTGTGCAAGTGAATGCATCAGGTGTGTGTGTGTCTTTGTGTGCGTGGGTGTATGTGTGTGTCCCGTATTTGTGTGGCTAAAACTGTGGACAGTCCTCAGCGTATAAAGAAGTTTGGACGTGTAGATCTTAGTTTCTAGTTTTGTCTGGAACATAAATCTGTGTGTGTTTGCGGGTTTATGTGCATTTGGAGGGTGTCTGTCTTTGTGTATGCTGGTGTCAGTGTATGAGTGTGTGTGTGTGTATTTGTGTCTTCCTGTGGGCAGGGGTTGTGTGTCTTTGTTTTGTGCTGGTGTATGTGTGTGAGTTTCAGGTGTTTGTGTCTTTGTGTATGCAAGTGTATGCATCGGGTGTGTGTGTGTGTCTTTGTGTGCGTGGATGTCCGGTGTTTGTGTGTCTAATACTGCAGACAGTCATCAGCGTATAAAGATTTTTGGACCTGCAGATCTAATTTCTAGTTTTGTCCGGAACATAAATCCGTGTGTGTTTGCAGGTTTTGTGTGTGTTCATAGGGTGTTTGTCTTTGTGAATGCTGGTGTCAGTGTATGTGTGTGTGTGTTTGTCTCTTCCTGTGGGCAGGGGTTGTGTGTCTTTGTGTTGTGCTGGTGTATGTGTGAGAGTTTCAAGTGTTTGTATCTTTGTGTGCGCAAGTGTATGCATCAGGTGTGTGTTTGTCTTCGTGTGCGTGGGTGTCCGGTGTTTGTGTGTCTAAAACTGCGGACAGTCATCAGCGTATCAAGACGTTTGGACGTTTAGATCTTAGTTCCTAAACATAAATCCGACATCTGCACGTCAAAGTGTTTGTTGTTAAAACCCGGAGATGAATCTCAACGACTCTTTCACTTCCTCGATTTGCAACACAAGCCGCACACACAGAGTCGAACCATAAACTTGCTCGGCATTGATCACACGCCCGGCAGAGGCGCCTGAAACGCTTTCGTCCAGATTGGAGTCATTGATCGGATCTTTTCGCACCGTCATCGCCGCTCGTCTTTTGTCTGCCGACGCTCATTTAAAGCGCCGGTTTCGACAATAGCGCCTCTCGTCAGTCTCCGCCGACGACCTTTTAACGCGGCGAGTGATTACGGTGCTTTCAGACGCCGGCAACGTCGGTGCGAGGATCAAAATTGATCAACAACAAACAGTTTGACCGTGAACTCAAGTGAGAGCGTGACTGTTGTGTACAAGACTGTTGTGTAGTTGATGTATAATTATTGACGGCCGCACTCGTATATTGATCTGTGGTCCGTTTGCATGTTAGAACGATTCAATCACAAACGCATGTTTGTGTGCGTCAGATGAAAGTGTGTGTGTCCCTCAGTCTATTTATCTGTGGGTGTGTCTGAGTGCATCTGTCAGGTGCATGTGTGTGCGTCTGGTGTGTGTATCAGCTGTGTGTGTCTATGTGTTTGTGTGTGTGAGTCAGGTGTCTTTCTGTGTGTATGCTCCTGTCATTGTGTACTCAGGTGTGTGTCTTTGTGTATGTGGGTAGGTGTGTTTTTGCAGAAGGTGTGTGTCTCTGTTTATACTGGTGTCATTGTGTATGCGGATGTGTGTGTGTAAGGGGGTTTGTGTGTCTTTGTGTGTGTGGGTTTGTGTGCATTTGCAGAGGGTTTGTGTAATTGTGTATGCTGTGTTAGTGTGTGTGTGTCTTCATGTGGGCAGGTGTGTGTGTGTCTGTGTTTGCAGTGGGTGTGTGTCTTTGCGTATACTGGTGTCAGTGTGCGTGCTGGTGAGTGCGTGTCAGGTGTTTGTGTGTCTTTGTTTATGCAAGTTTATGCCTCATGTGTGTGTGTCTCTGTGTGTGCAGGTGTATGTGTGTGTCAGGTGTTTATGTGTCTTTGTGTGTCTAGGTTACTTTGTGTCTGCGGACGTGTTACGGTTGAGTTAGTCTTTTTGTATGCTGGTGTCATTGTGTATGCATGTGTGTCAGGTGTTTGTTTGTCTTTGTGTGTGCAGGTGTATGTGTCAGATGTGTGTGTCTTTGTGTGCAGTTGTATTTGTCAGGTGTTTGTGTCTCCTTGTGTGTGCAAGTGTCTTTGTCTATGGACGTGTGCAGGTTGTGTGTGTCTTTTTGTATGCTGGTGTCATTGTGTATGCATGTGGGTCAGGTGTTTGTGTGTCTTTGTGTGTGCAGATGTATGTGTGTGTCAGGTGTTTGTGTGTCTTTGTGTGTGCAGGTGTATGTGTGTGTGTAAGGTGTTTGTGTGTCTTTGTGTGTGCAGATGTATGTGTGTGTGTAAGGTGTTTGTGTGTCTTTCTGTGTGCAGGTGTATGTGTGGTGTCAGGTGTTTGTGTGTCTTTATGTGTGCAGATGTATGCATGTGTGTCAGGTGTTTGTGTGTCTTTGTGTGTGCAGATGTATGTGCGTGTGTAAGGTGTTTGTGTGTCTTTGTGTGTGCAGGTGTATGTGTGGTGTCAAGTGTTTGTGTGTCTTTGTGTGTGCAGATGTATGGGTGTGTGTCAGGTGTTTGTGTGTCAGGTTTTTGTGTATCTCTGTGTACGCTAGTATATATGTGTGTGTGTCAGGTTTTTGTGTGTCTCTGTGTGTGCAGATGTATGTGTGTGTGTAAGGTGTTTGTGTGTCTTTGTGTGTGCAGGTGTATGTGTGGTGTCAGGTGTTTGTGTGTCTTTGTGTGTGCAGATGTATGTGTGTGTGTAAGGTGTTTGTGTGTCTTTGTGTGTGCAGGTGTATGTGTGGTGTCAGGTGTTTGTGTGTCTTTGTGTGTGCAGATGTATGTGCGTGTGTAAGGTGTTTGTGTGTCTTTGTGTGTGCAGGTGTATGTGTGGTGTCAGGTGTTTGTGTGTCTTTGTGTGTGCAGATGTATGGGTGTGTGTCAGGTGTTTGTGTGTATTTGTGTGTGCAGATGTATGGGTGTGTGTCAGGTGTTTGTGTGTCAGGTTTTTGTGTGTCTCTGTGTATGCTGGTATATATGTGTGTGTGTCAGGTTTTTGTGTGTCTTTGTGTGTGCAGATGTATGGGTGTGTGTCAGGTGTTTGTGTGTCTTTGTGTGTGCAGGTGTATGTGTGTGTCAGGTGTTTGTGTGTCTTTGTGTGTGCAGGTGTATGCATGTGTGTCAGGTGTTTGTGTGTCTTTGTGTGTGCAGGTGTATGTGTGTGTCAGGTGTTTGTGTGTCTTTGTGTGTGCAGGTGTATGGGTGTGTGTCAGGTGTTTGTGTGTATTTGTGTGTGCAGATGTATGGGTGTGTGTCAGGTGTTTGTGTGTCAGGTGTTTGTGTTTCAGGTTTTTGTGTGTCTCTGTGTATGCTGGTATATATGTGTGGTGTCAGGTGTTTGTGTGTCTTTGTGTGTGCAGATGTATGGGTGTGTGTCAGGTGTTTGTGTGTCAGGTTTTTGTGTGTCTCTGTGTATGCTGGTATATATGTGTGTGAGTCAAGTGTGTATCTCTGTACTTTAGTGTGTTTTTGTGTATCCTGGTATGTCTGTGTGGGCATGCGTAGGTGTGTGTGTGTGTATGCCGGTGTGTGTTTGTGTGTCCGCACAACAACCTGCAGCAACAGGCTGCGACTCGACAACAGTGTAAAAATCCAACATGATGAAGTTTCTTCAGCCGTGTTTGCAGCTGGAAAGCGACAGATGATCCGATCTATCTGTCTTCGACTCGTCGGCCTGACCAACAAAAAGGAATCTTTATTGCCTCGTGGAAGATCAAATAAACATCCTGGAGCCGCTCCAGACTCAATAACCTTCCTGGCGGAACCGTAAACACACTCACCTCGCTTCTCGCCGAAGTAGAGCGTCTGCTGCGCCGTGTTGGACCACTGCAGCGACGAGTTGTCCGTCTCCGCCACCTGGCAGGTGAGCGTCACGGTCCCGCCCACCGACACCGTCTCGTCCTTGGTGGTGGGCTGCAGGGGGTCGTCGTCTGAGGGGGGAGAGGGAGGTCAATCTGAGATGCTTTTTCATCTCTAGCTCAGTCCCAGCTAGACGGGGTCAACAGGTGAAGTGTCCATCAGTAAAACCATGTGATTGTGTATTATAGTAATTCTCTATTATATATATTTTATCTAAACAATTGACATCTTTTTTCAGGTATATATAATAATAATAATTACTAAAAATATATGTTTGAATTTAAATATATAAAATAAATATGTGATAATATCAAATATCAAATAAATAATATTTTATGTGTTTTTATAAAGGGAATATTATCTATTTTTTCTTCTTATACGTGTAGTTATTAATTTAAAATAAAACCTTTGTTTTCTTTATATTCATTTAAAAAATGTAATTAATTCATTCAGGAGCTTCATTCAAATAATTTTAAATTAAACATTAAATCCATGAAGATAAATCCTAATGACTTTTTATTTCATAGATTAAATAAATAAATGAATAAGAAACAAAAATCATTCAGTCAAACATCATTTGTTAATGTTGATTATTTTCCCTGTTTTCTTTCTTTTAAATGAATTTAAACCTATCGGTTTAAGATTAGATTCGATTTTTAGAATATGTATGAATATTTTATATATTTTTTACAAATTACTTTTTTTCTTTTTATTTCATATATTTTTATTCAATGTATGTTTTAATTTGAACTTAATTACTTTTAAATAGATTTAAAAAACTTTCTTTAGCTGCTTTTGTTGTTT
Source organism: Callionymus lyra (assembly GCF_982586985.1). Classification (NCBI taxonomy): domain Eukaryota; kingdom Metazoa; phylum Chordata; class Actinopteri; order Syngnathiformes; family Callionymidae; genus Callionymus; species Callionymus lyra. The sequence continues at coordinate 17,568,650 of NC_141833.1, forward strand.
TAAACTAAAACATCTCAATTAAATGTCATATAAACGACATTTGCAAGAATTTTTTCTCTTTCTTCAGACATTAAAATGATTATAAGACAATAATAACATTGATTCATGTTTTAGTAAAATATATAGAAAATAATCATAAATAAAATCAAACATAATCACAAAGAATAACGTCGTCAGACATTCAGGCGTCACATCTTTGAGGGGTTCATGTCGGGGTACGAGTCTAAATCCCTGCTGGCAGCAACATAAATCACCCAGGATGGAAAAACACAGCAAAAGAAAAACACAAATCTGATAAACACACAAAAAAAAAGCATGAGTCGCCTCCTCTATCTCTCTCTCTCTTTATTCTCTCTATTCTGTCTCTTTCTCTCTCTGCTTGTCAAATCATCTATACATCTCTATCTATCTCTCACACACACACACACACACACACACACAAACACACACACCCCCCCCCCACACACACACACACACACAGACTCCCACACACACACACACACACACACAGACTCACACACACACACACACACACACACACACTGACAGCCCGTCAAAGGCAAACACAGACAAATAGCGTCGTGTTGTTGTTCGTCTGCGAGGTTCATGGAGGACTGATGGGTCAGAGGGACCGGGTCAGAACCGGGTCTGGACTGGTCAGACCCCCAAAGGGGGGTGGGGGGGTTGTCAGAGCTCCACTTACAGACTTAAGATAAGAAGGTCCCACAAATACGTCACCATCCACATGAACCTTCTCTCGTCCATCAAATGATTTTCCGCCGCTTCATTTACTCCCCCGACCTCACCCCCCGTCTCACCCCTTCCTCCCTTACCCCCCGTCTCACCCCTTCCTCCCTCACCCCCCGTCTCCCCCCCACCCCCCCTCATGTTCTGGTGCAAAACCGCGATAACGCTCCGCTACGAATGTCAACCTGTCGCCACTTGAAGATTTACCTCCAATTAAAGTATTCATTCATGTCGTTTTCACAGCACGTGATGTCGATAGTCTTTCGCTGACAGGTGAGGGAGGGGGAGGGAGGGGGAGGGAGGGGGAGGGAGGGGGAGGGAGGGGGAGGGACATGGGTTCGAGGTTCTGCTAAAACACAAACTATTGGTACTGACAAACCTAGGTGTTCATTTTTTTGGTTTTTAATTCCTTTTTTTCTACATGTACACGCATCTAGATATAGATATATAGTATTTTTTGCTACGACTTTAATCTCATCATAAAGTATTTTTTGCTACGACTTTAATCTCATCATAAAGTATTTTTTGCTACGACTTTAATCTTGTAATAAAGTATTTTCTTACAACTTTAATCTCATAATAAAGTATTTTCCTATGACTTTAATCTCATAATAAAGTATTTTCCTATGACTTCAATCTCATAATAAAGTATTTTCTTACGACTTTAATCTCATAATAAAGTTTTTTTCCTGACTTTAATCTCATAATAAAGTATTTTCTTACGACTTTAATCTCATAATAAAGTTTTTTCCTATGACTTTAATCTCATAATAAAGTATTTTCTTAGGACTTTAATCTCATAATAAAGTTTTTTTCCTATGACTTTAATCTCATAATAAAGTATTTTCTTACGACTTTAATCTCATAATAAAGTTGTTTCCTACGACTTATATCTCCTAAAAGAGTATTTTTGTTACGACTTTAATCTCATAATAAAGTATTTTTTGCTACGACTTTAATCTCATAATAAAGTATTTTTTTACGACTTTAATCTCATAATAAAGTATTTTCTTACGACTTTCATCTCATAATAAAGTTTTTTTCCTATGACTTTAATCTCATAATAAAGTATTTTCTTACGACTTTAATCTCATAATAAAGTTGTTTCCTACGACTTATATCTCCTAAAAGAGTATTTTTTGCTACGACTTTAATCTCATAATAAAGTATTTTTTGCAACGACTTTAATCTTGTAATAAAGTATTTTCTTACAACTTTAATCTCATAATAAAGTATTTTCCTATGACTTTAATCTCGTATTTTGTAACGACTTTAATCTCATAATAAAGTATTTTATTACGACTTTAATCTCATAATAAAGTATTTTCATACAACATTAATTTCGTAGTAAAATTTCTTTTTTTTTTGAGTGGCCCTAATAATTTTTAACCCAAATTAACAGCCTTTTTTAATTTGTATTCATGTTTATTTTATCTCTTTATTACAAATTAGTTTGAACCAGGGCCGTGTTTTCTCTCGTTCTTCTTCTTTTTTCCTAGAAAGAATCTTCACTTCAGCTTCTCTGCTGTGACCTTCTGCTGGTTCATGTGTTCCAGTCCAGCGTGGATTAGAGTCTCTTTTAATAGAACCTCTTAAGGTTGTCTTTCTGCGTCACTCGTCAAGATGACAGGGCTGTGACGTCACGGCTGAACCTTCTCGCGTGCTCGCGGAGGTCCGGCAGTGCTCACCTCTGCCCCCTAGAGGTGAGGCAGAGCATGAGTTTCACACTAGACAGGAATATGTTCAAGTTTGAAATACATATATTTATTTATTTTCTTTATTAATATGTGTGAACATGTGTTCAGATACATTTTGAAATGTGAATTAATTTAAATAAAGTTTTAAGGTCAGGTTAAATTAAGAATCATGAAATAAAACGCTTTTAAAACAGTTTGTTTTTATATCTATTGTTCATTTTTTGAATATTTTTTGAAATTCTTAAATATTACAACTTTTTTTCTACTCATGGATCTATTTTTCTGTTTTCAGATTAGAATTTGTACTTATTTATTTTTTAAATAAACGTGTTTCAGGTCAGCTTTGTTTAAGGATAATGAAGGAAATTTTAATATTTTTATTTTTATTTATTATTAATATTTTTTGTAAAGGTCTTTAATACTTTTCAAGGTTTTTGTTTTTATGTAAAATAAAACAACATTTCCTTGTTATGGCAATAATTCAGTGTAGTGTAAGAATAAGTCAACAAATATTTGTATTTAAATATTTTTCCTTTAACTATTTTTAGTTTTTCGTGAATGCTTTCAATATAATTCAGTTTATTAAAAAACAACTTCTACTCAAGGCTTTATTGTTATGTGATCAGAATAATTTTAGAATTTGAATTAAACTAAATATTCTTAAGTCAACAAGAATAAGAGAAAAAAAGGTGTTTTAAAATATTGAATTTCTCTTTATTTTTCCTATTTTTGTGAAATTTAAGAAACATTTTTGGAGGTTTATTTTAAAACCATTTCATTTTTAACAACATTTTTATAATCATCATTTTTATTAATTTGCTTTTAAAACAGTGTCATTGATCCTCATGCTGATAATCTGACGACTTTACTGGTGAAAGAAAACGTGTGAGAATATATAAATAAAAAGAGCGACAAAATTCCTCGGTCGGGTGTGAGATTCTGTGCACGACGACCACGGATCAGAGCGATGGAAGTGCACGAGATGAACGTGCACGAGAAGTTCAGGAGGACAGTTTTCAACGCGACACAAAGAAGCTGCAAACACCTTCACGAGGCTCAGCCGGAGTTGAAACGGTGAAGGACGGACGGACGGGAAGCAAAGGAAGGTGAGATCGTTCGCACGACGCTGCAGCGAGAGACGGAATCACAGCGACGAGAGGGAGGTGTGGAGAGGAAGATACCAGGCTGAGGGAGGAGAAGATACGAGGCTGAGGGAGGAGAAGATGAAGTCCTCGGGTGACTCATGGCTACAGGAAAGAAAAGAGCGACGGTGGAGTTTCTTCACGAGGGTGAGACGGTTCATCGACATCCATCTGTCGCACCTCGTCTCAGCCACCATTTCTGATGCCAAGTAGGGCTACAACGAAATATCAACTTCTTTTTTTTCTTTCTTTAATCATAAATGTATTCTATTTGTTTTTTGTGTTCATCATTAATATTTTTATATTTCAATAAAGTGTGTGTAAAGTACAATTATTCATTATTTTATTTTAAATTAACTGCATTTGTTCATTTTCGTGTTGCAATTAAAACGTCCGACCACTAGATGGCAGCAGTCTTTGCTGAAGCTAAATGGAACAATTAAATCCTGCAAGATCCCTGTGATGACTGAGGACAAGAGGATACAGTGACTCCACTCCTTGTAAAGCTGATTTTTGGACATATTTTAGTTTCAAAACAAATGAAAGCAGTTACAACTTCATCAAGAGTCATGTGGTCTGTAAATTCTGCAACACCAGAGTCAAGTACTTGACAATACTACACATATATACTTGTTACTACAGTATCACAATTCATTGTATTGTTGACCCTGAATCATGATATGCATCATCAGATTCTTGACAATACACATTGTTAATTACAAGACTAAAAAATATTCACCAAAAGGAATAAAAAGCGTTTTTATTAATTAGAAACAATGAAATCCTGTGATGTCCTGGTTACGACTGAGGACGAGAGGATACAGTCGACTCCGGCAGCTTTTAAAGCTGATGTTTGGACATATTTTGGTTTGAAAACAAATGAAAGCAGTTAGGACTTCCTCAAGAGTCATGTGGTCTGTAAATTCTGCAACACCAGAGTCAAGTACTCGACAATACTACACATATATCCTTGTTACTACAGTATCACTATGTTTTGCAATACAGCGTATGGTTGTCCCTAATACGATACGTCTCGTAGCTTCATATTCTTGCCTATACACGCTTTTTCTTCCAAGTGAAATCTTTTTTTATTGGAAAATTGATAATAATAGAAATGAAAATATAGTGAAAAATTATAATTTTGAATTAATATGTTTAGCTATAATCCTTAGTGGGACTTCCTGTTTCCAAAGTGTCTTCAAATATAAGTTGAAATATGAATATTTGAAAATATGAGGTTGGAAGAAACAAATTTAATCTTCTTACATTTTAAAATGGATGGGAAATTCCCTAGCAAAAGGGTGTTTATCAAATAAACTTAACCACATATTATTATTATTATCTCACGGATTGTATTTATTCATCACTGCTCGTGTGAGAGAGACTCGCGGAACCGAGACGAAGATATAACGGCGAACTAACAGCTTTGAAATGATTCCGACAGACATGTAAACTCTGTGTTAATCTCACTTGTATACAAGTAAAACCAGATCTGATTTCTATTCTTTGTGCTTCAATCGTCAGCGCATCGGCAGCTAACCGCTAGCGGCACGAGCGGGAACTCGCCGCGAGGTACGCGGCGGGACGTTGGGCGAGATATGAAAGAGATATGAGATATGAAAGTGTAATTCGCGCGAGCGCAGCTGCTCGTTAATTAGCGCTGAACTCTTGCTCCAGCCGGGGTCGGCGCTCGCTGCCTGTTTGGGTCCAACCGCATTCTGGATTAAGTTTAATTATCCTCCGGTCTGTTTAAAGTGGATTTGACAGGCCCCATTTAGGACCGAGTCTCCTCCGGGGGTCTGGTGGGTGAGGAGGAGGTGGGTGAGGGAGGGGGGGGGGTGAGTTAGCAGAAACATCGTCAAACCACAACATAGATCTTGAACAACATTGACCACTTCCTGCCTGCGCCCCCTCATCCTCCAGCCTGGTCCATCTGTTCCCCCCCTGCAGCGCCGCCGCAAACCCCCCGCCCCACCATCTGCCCTCCTGTCCCCGCGACCGCCCTCACCTTCGCCCCCTTCTGCCCACTTCCAACTGGAGGAATCTCATCTGGCCGCGGGATTTTTGCCTCCTTTTTTTGTGTTTGCGAAAACACATTAGCACGACAAGAGACGTCCCCCCGAGGGCCACATGTGGCCCACAAACCCCTTTTGCATTCATCCCACCCGGACCAGGTCTGGGGTAAAGTGTGGCCCTTTGACGACGTTTGGTTTAAGACTTTAAGGTTTAAGATTTTTTTAAAAACATTTCTTTACAAGACAATTAAAAGACAGATATTTTATTTATTTTATTCATTTGTGATTTATGTATATTATTTTAAATGTATATACAATAAATGTAAAGTTAATCAAGACATAAAGAATAAATAAAACGTTTATTTTCATCATATCATATGAAATCACGCTTTTTTTGTTATTTTTATTCTGGTATATTTTTCATTTAAAATGTCATCCGAGTTCAATGAGTGATTCTTCCTCCAGTACTGCAGGGGGCAACAGCGAGCGAGCCCCACACGTGACAATGAAGGAATAGAAAATTCTTCAGAAAAAGAAAGACAAAAAACAGATACTTGACGGCAAACGGACAACAAAATCTTTCTTTTTTTCTTTCTTTTGTTTTCTCATGTTTTCAATTTTTATACTGTCTTTATTTATGTGTTTTTGTATTTGAGCGGAAACTCAATCTTTTTCTTATTTGTGTTGTTAGGTATAAAAAAAACGGCCCACTTTCCTGCCACCGCAACAGAACAGTCCTCTAACCAACAACGCTAAATTGTTGTATTAAATTTCCTTTTATTTTTTAAATGTAACCTTAAATATCCTCATCGATGTTCTGTCTACGACAAAAAATACCAACAAAACACTATGAATGACAGTGTGTCCGCATGCATCAGCTAGCCTCGATGCTAACGTTAGCGCTCCTCAGCTCGCGTCCATGCTAACATTAGCACGCATCAACTCGCCTCCATGCTCACGTTAGCATGCATCAGCTCGCCTTCATGCTCACGTTAGCATGCATCAGCTCGCCTCCATGCTAACGTTAGCACGAATCAGCTCGCCTCCATGCTAACATTGGCTCGCATCAACTCGCCTCCATGCTAACGTTAGCATGCATCAACTTGCCTCCACGCTACTGTTATCATGCATCAACTCGCCTCCATGCTAACGTTAACATGCATCAGCTCGCCTCCATGCTAACGAAAGCATGGAGTCGAGTTGATGCAAGCTAACGTTAGCATGCATCAGCTAGCCTCCATGCTAACGTTACCACGCATCAACTCGCCTCCATGCTAACATTACCACGCATTAACTCGCCTCCATGCTAACGTTACCGCGCATCAGCTCGCCTCCATGCTAACGTTACCACGCATCAGCTAGCCTCCATGCTTACGTTAGCACGCATCAACTCGCCTCCATGCTAACGTTACCATGCATCAACTCGCCTCTACGCTAACGTTACCACGCATCAACTCGCCTCCACGCTAACGTCACCACGCACAACTCGCCTCCATGCTAACGTTACCACGCATCAGCTCGCCTCCATGCTAACGTTACCACGCATCAGCTAGCCTCCATGCTTACGTTAGCACGCATCAACTCGCCTCCATGCTAACGTTACCATGCATCAACTCGCCTCTACGCTAACGTTACCACGCATCAACTCGCCTCCACGCTAACGTCACCACGCATCAACTCGCCTCCATGCTAACGTTAGCCACGATCCGAAACAGTTCCCGCCGCCGTGGATTCATCACGGCCGCCCTGTGGCCCCCGATACACATCTGGAGCTAACTTCGCTTACAAGTGACGGCACGTGTTTACACGGCGAACGAACGTGTATCTGCGTGATTTACGAGACGCCGCTTATCTGCTGCGCCGGCGAGCGCGTCCGCGGCGGGAGAAGAAAGCCTGCCAGCGCCGTGATTGGTTTGATAGCGGAATAAGTCGTCGCACACACAGGTGTTCCTCGTACACACAAAAGCACAGAGGAGGCATTCATCGACACACACTCGGGGCGACCCCCCCCAACACCACCACACACACACCCATGCCCAGCTGTCCTCTACTTACTCCCACCATCCCCCCCGGGTAAGCCAGTGTGTCCTTCTGCCCACCTCTACCCTCGCCCTCGATCCTTCCTCCCGTCGCTCACTCCGACCTCATTTCCCGCCTATTGTGCGAGCGACGCCGAGATTCAAACCCAGACGCGAGAAATGTTGGCCGACAGACACGGAGACGAAAGCGTCGTGCGGCGGAACAAAGAAGGTTTGTTTCGTTTTTTTCCTGCGGCGGCAGACGCTTTAATTCTCCGAGATATGAAGCGACGATTGCGTCACGAGAAGGAAAGTCTTGATCAAGACGAAGGAGAAAGAAAATAAAAAAAAGTGGAGCTTCTTCTTGGTTTGGCCTTCGATGAGAAGCAGCGTCGACTGACGGAACGTTGGCCAGAGCGTTGTGGGATAAAAGATCAATTATGTTGCACTTTTGTGATGTTTGGACCTTTTATTTATGAAGTTATGAACAAATCTTTACATCCTTCGTCATATTTACATGTATTTTTTACATGTATATCTATTTATATAACCTTCATTCATCATATTTACACCTGTTATTTTAAAATATATATCTATTTATATAACCTTCATTCATCCATTCATCATATTAACACCTGTTATTTAAAAAAATATATCTATTTATATCACCTTCATTCATCCATTAATCATATTTACACCTGTTATTTAAAAAAATATATCTATTTATATCACCTTCATTCATCCATTAATCATATTTACACCTGTTATTTAAAAAAATATATTTATTTATATCACCTTCATTCATCCATTAATCATATTTACACCTGTTATTTAAAAAAATATATCTATTTATATCACCTTCATTCATCCATTAATCATATTTACACCTGTTATTTAAAAAAATATATCTATTTATATAACCTTCATTCATCCATTCATCTTATTTACACCTGTTATTTAAAAAAATATATCTATTTATATGACCTTCATTCATCCATTCATCATATTTACATCCGTTATTTTAAAATATATATATATTTATATCACCTTCATTCATCCATTAATCATATTTACATCCGTTATTTTAAAATATATACAGTATCTATTTATATCACCTTCATTCATCCATTCATCATATTTACATCCGTTATTTTAAAAAATATCTATTTATATCACCTTCATTCATCCGTTCATTATATTTACATCTATTTATTAACATATTTTTACTTCATTTATTCATCCATTCATCATATTTAACCCAATTTATTAGCATATCTTTCTATTTATACTGCAGTTATTCAGGCATTCATTATGTTTACAGCTATTTATTACAATTATTTTACTATTTATACAGATTTAACTTATCCATTCTTTATATTTTCATGTATTTAATAAGATATTTACATTTATTTAACATATGTATCTATTTATACTGCATTCATTCATCTATTTATAATATTTACATATATTTATTGAATGTTTCATTATTTATCTTCTGCTCCGTTGTTCTGCTACTAACAATCTTTATCAAACAAAAGTTAAACTTAAAATCCACCAAAAAATAAAACAAATAAAAACATAATCTTGTTTAGTTTCTCTAAAAATCCAGATTTTTTTTTCTTGTTGTTTTTTAATGACGTTTAAAATTCGAACTTTCCCGCCACAGCTAGCATCCATGCTAACATTAGCCACCCTTGTATTCAAACAACCGCTTCCATGTGGATCCATCACTTTTATTTCAAACATTTTAAAACACACATATTTTTCATTTGAAGTCTGGGATTTTATTTAAACGTATTGAATGTTGCTTTTTTCTGTATTATTTAAAAATCATATTTAGACATATTTAGCATTAATTGGGCTGCTTTACAAGTAAGTAAGTAATTAAGTAATTTTTATTTGTATAGCGCTTTTCCAGACCAGGGTCACAAAGCGCTTAAACAATCAAAACAATATTCAACAAAGTATATACTTTAAAGATCAAGATAAAACTGATAACACAACAGGAGTTCCAGAAAATCAAGGAAAAGCCTGAACAAATAGAAACGTCTTAAGATGTTTCTTAAAGGAGTCAGTAGATCCATCAAGCGCAAAGAAGTTTTTGTATTTGTTTAGATACATTTTTGTGCTTCAACCTCAACCTGGTCAGAGTTAAAAATATAAACTGAGTCTCTGGTGTTTAACAAGGTCAACTTCTCTCTTGCTTTTACTCCACCAGGACCTCAAATAATAATAAAAAAAGCTCCAAAAAAGAGCAGGAACACGGCAACACTCAACATTCTTTGAATGAATATTAAAGTCAAAGTCACTTGTTGTTCAATTAAAGCGACTTCTGGTTTCGTCTGGTCCCCGAGACATTAATCCGGAGGGGTTTTGGATTTAAACCCCGGGATTTGAGGGGAACCCCCTCCTGTCGTCTTCAGGCAAACAAACCCTAAGTGCGTCGTTTATCCACCAGCCCGCCTTTTCTTACGCCCCATGAACCCCCCCGTCGTCTGCTGCCTGTCAAACACGCTTAGCTTCCTCCGGTGCTCGCCGACCACAGCCTCGCCCGGGGAGGGGTGAGGAACGAGGGAGGAAGAGGGAGGGAGAGAGAGAGAGAGGGGTGAGGAACGAGGGAGGAAGAGGGAGAGAGAGAGGGAGAGGGGTGAGGAACGAGGGAGGGAGAGAGAGAGAGAGGGGTGAGGAACGAGGGAGGAAGAGGGAGAGAGAGAGGGAGAGGGGTGAGGAACGAGGGAGGGAGAGAGAGAGAGAGAGAGAGGGGTGAGGAACGAGGGAGGAAGAGGGAGAGAGAGAGGGAGAGGGGTGAGGAAAGAGGGAGGAAGAGGGAGAGAGAGAGAGAGAGGGGTGAGGAACGAGGGAGGGAGAGAGAGAGAGAGAGAGAGGGGTGAGGAACGAGGGAGGAAGAGGGAGAGAGAGAGGGAGAGGGGTGAGGAACGAGGGAGGAAGAGGGGGAGAGAGAGAGAGGTGAGGAACGAGGGAGGAAGAGGGAGAGAGAGAGAGAGAGGGGTGAGGAACGAGGTAGGAAGAGGGAGAGAGAGAGAGAGAGAGAGAGAGGGGTGAGGAACGAGGGAGGAAGAGGGGGAGAGAGAGAGAGAGGGGTGAGGAACGAGGGAGGAAGAGGGAGGGAGAGAGAGAGAGAGAGGGGTGAGGAACGAGGGAGGAAGAGGGGGAGAGAGAGAGAGGGGTGAGGAACGAGGGAGGAAGAGGGGGAGAGAGAGAGAGAGAGGGGTGAGGAACGAGGGAGGAAGAGGGGGAGAGAGAGAGAGAGAGAGGGGTGAGGAACGAGGGAGGAAGAGGGAGAGAGAGGGGTGAGGAACGAGGGAGGAAGAGGGAGAGAGAGAGAGAGAGGGGTGAGGAACGAGGTAGGAAGAGGGAGAGAGAGAGAGAGAGAGAGAGGGGTGAGGAACGAGGGAGGAAGAGGGGGAGAGAGAGAGAGAGGGGTGAGGAACGAGGGAGGAAGAGGGAGGGAGAGAGAGAGAGAGAGAGGGGTGAGGAACGAGGGAGGAAGAGGGGGAGAGAGAGAGAGAGGGGTGAGGAACGAGGGAGGAAGAGGGAGGGAGAGAGAGAGAGAGAGGGGTGAGGAACGAGGGAGGAAGAGGGGGAGAGAGAGAGAGAGAGAGGGGTGAGGAACGAGGGAGGAAGAGGGAGAGAGAGAGGGAGAGGGGTGAGGAACGAGGGAGGAAGGGAGAGAGAGAGAGAGAGAGGGGTGAGGAACGAGGTAGGAAGAGGGAGAGAGAGAGAGAGAGGGGTGAGGAACGAGGGAGGAAGAGGGGGAGAGAGAGAGAGAGGGGTGAGGAACGAGGGAGGAAGAGGGGGAGAGAGAGAGAGAGAGGGCTGAGGAACGAGGTAGGAAGAGGGAGGGAGGGAGAAAGAGAGGGAGGCGAGCGAAGGACAGAAGCGAACGTACGCAGACGGATGAGGGCGACGCGCCGAGATGACAGGGTGACTCGCCGAGAGGAGGAGGAGGAGAAGAACGAGGGAAGTGGAGCAGAGAGAGGGAGAGAAGTCAAAGAGTTTGAAAGACAAACGAGTGGCAGATGGACTCGTCCGTCACGTCTCAGGAACGAGAGTTTTGACGCCGGTTTCTGATCCACTTCCTGATGGAGAACAAGAGGAACCAGAACCTTTGTTTTTTCCTATAGTTTCCACAGGAGAAACGATCAGGAGGCCCTCGGGGGCCCGGATGAGAGGTGTTCTGATGTTCCACTAGAGGACGTGATTCTTTGAATGAACATGTTTTGATTCAGACTCAAAAATATATTTTAGTTGTATTTTATTAAGATTTTTTGGGATGTTTTTACTGTTTTGAATGAATTGGAGCTGACCAAAATATATTTCATATTATTTAATTTATAGTAACTTTTTTTTATTTATTATATTCCTCTGGTTTTTATGTTGAATGAACATATTTAATTTTTTTTATTATTATTTGTATTCCTAAAGATTCATATAAGATGTTCATAAGATACATTTACTTAACAGATTTTTTAAGGAATTGTATTTAACTTTTTATTTAATTTATTTATATGTTTATTATTCATTATTCATGGATGATGACATCATCCTCTGAACACTGTCATCAGTGAACAGAGAAGCAGATGGAGCATGAATGCTCCTCCCATGATGCAACACTAATAGACTCAGGGACTCATTCATTCCTCGTGTTATTAGATTGTTTAATTCTGAGTTTGGGGGCAGAAGTGAAGTGAAAAGATGATTCTATTCTATGTTCATCTTCGTGTCCTTTCTTAGATATTTTTCTTTAATCTATGTTCTTTATCTTTAGACTTAGCTTATATCATCTTGAACTTTCTTTTTATTGCACTTTGTTCTTGTTTTATCGTCTGTGTTGCTATGAGCTGGAAAACAATTTCCCAAAAGGAGACCTTTCCAGAGGGATCAATAAAGTTTATCTATCCATCTATAATATTTTCTACATGTTCCCTAATTAACCTGTTTTTTGTTCACTGGAAATATTTGTGTGAACATTATATTATATTTCACTGGATGTTTCGATTTTTAAATTGCATCCAAAAATCTGAATTCGATTTTTCAATATATTTCTTTAATTCTTTGAAGATTATTAATAAATTAATCGTCTTTTATATGTATCTGGTCTTCAATTTTATAACTGTTTACAAAAATATGTTTATATTTTTTCTCATTGTTGACTCACAGTTGCATCCTTCGTTCGTATATACTTTTTTTTTCCATATATAAATGAAACGATAGAAATACAGTAATTTTACACCATTTTATTTAACTATTTTTCTTCAATTATTTATTCAGTTAAAATATCGAAATGATTTTTCTCTCAGAATTTACAAAAAATCTTTTGAGAGGTAATATTTGTATTAACGTATATTTTACTGAATGTTTAGATTTTATATTGCTATTGTTTTTTTTCGTCCTCGTTTTTTCCCATTTATATTCAAACATACATTTAAAGATTATTAACATTTTAACAGTCATTTTCTTTCTGAAGGTAAGGTTTAAGATTGTATTTTCCATCCTCAGCTCTAGGTGCTGACCACTGCCGTCCACCATTAGCGCTCCACCATGACTTGCAGCCGGTCGTAATGTTATGGCCGAGTGTTTCAGTCGTTAAGTGAGGGAGGCTCAGAAGTGGACGAGGTGAGGGAGGACGAGAGCAGGAGTCCTGAAAGCTTCTCAGAACTTCACCCGATCGTCGTCCTGAGATAAACTAAACAAACCCTCTCTCACAAACACACACGGTCACACAAACGCACACACACACACACACACACACACACACATGCACACACACACAAAGAGAGTGAAATCTTTAATGGCTTGGCAAACGCACGCCGCGCTCCTGCCAACAGGCCACTTAAAGAAATGAGGAGTCAATTACCAGAAGTCTGCCCTTTTGATGAAGATCAGTGGACCAGGGAGGAGGACCGGCGACCCTCCGGCCCCGGCTCCCCGGCTCCCCGGCTCCCCGGGTCCCTCCATCACAGAACCTTCCCAGATCCAACAAAATAAAAATCAAGTAAAAAAAAGCAGCCGGCGGACGTTTCTAATCTTCAGCCGGAAGCTCAGATGCAGCTTTTAATTGAGCAGCAGTCGATTCACTCGCCAGGAGAGTCGCGGACCACAGGAAGACTGAGTCCAGAACCAGAACCAGCTGGACCCAACGTGTTCAAATATATGAAGCGTCACCGACAATTACGTTTAACATCATCTTTATTAATAATTTGTATTTTTTTTTTTTAAACGAACCAAACATTTTTAAATTTTTTTTTATTTATTTTATACCTTTTCTTCTTAATCCTTGTTTCTTTAAATTCGATTTTTACTTCATATTTCTTACGTAATTGACTTTTTTTTTTTTAAATTTGTCATTAAAAAAGATTTTATCTTTTTTTATTATTTACATTTTTTTGTCACTATTTTTTTCAAGTTTTATTTTATTATTATTATTATTCAATTTTGCTTTTTTTTTTTTTATTTGTTTTATGACGAAATCATGATTATTTAAAGCGTTTTTTTGTTTTTTATTAACCAAAATTATACACATTTTTTTCCTTTAATGAAACCTTTTCAAATCTTTACTTTACATTAAATTTCCCATTAGATCAGATACATTTTTTATTTAAGGATCTTTTCTTTCTTAATTATTTTTCCACTTTGTATTTTCATACATATTTCATTAAGAAAAAGCTTCAAATATTATGATTTACTTTAATATATTTTTTCCAATTTTCCTTCGACAAAATAGATTAAAGACTTTACATTGTGTTTTTTAAAACAATATTTTTTTTCTCCCTCCATCCTTAAATTTTAAGCTCTTTTTTTAACTGTCAATATGTAAATGTTGCTGTTTTTATTTATTTTTTAGAAGTTAATGTGTTTTTTTTTAAAGTTATGCTATTTAATGCAGTTCTTTTTATTGTATTTATTATTTTTCCATTTCGGATTATAATACAAATGTCAATTTTTTAAAACTAAGTTTCAAATTTCTAGATTGTATTATATTTTTTATTTATGATCAAAAAACATTTTTTGCACGTTTTTTTTTTATCTTTCCTTTTTATTTTTATTTCATGGTCATAAAGAAATGAAAAGAGCAGATTTTTTTCATTTCTTCAGTATATTTATCTTGTTTTTTAAATGCAAATGTTTATTTTATTAGACAAAAGCTTAAAATTGTATGATTTATGAGAAAATAACGTCTTTTTTCACCATTTTTTTTTTAAGCACTAAAGATAAACATTTTTGGTTGTTTTTTAACCCCAATTAATTTGTCATCTTTTTATTTTAATCAATTTAGATTTTTGTGTTTTTCTCTAGTTTTCAAAATATTAAAAAAAAAAAGTTTTTCTCTTGTATGTATTTCTTAGAAGTTGATGTTATTTTCAAAGTTATTTTAATGCAGTTATTTTTATTTTATTTATTTTTTCCATTTCGGATTCTAAAACAAATGTCAATGTTTTAAAACTACGTTTCAAATTTATAGATTGTATTATATTTTATTTTTTATTTATGATCAAAACACTTTTTTGCACTTTTTTTTTTTATCCTTCCTTTTTTATTTTTAATTTATGATCATAAAGAAAGAAAAAGCGCATTTTGTTTTCCATTTCATCAGTATTTTTATATGTTGTTTTTTAATGCGAACGTTATTTTATTAAACAAAGCTTCAAATTTTAAGATTAATGAGAACCTTTTTTCAAATAACGTGTTTTTTCGCCACTCTTTTTTTTTTTAAACACTAAAAATAAACATTTTGGGTTGTTTTTTTAACCCTAATTTATTTGTCATCTTTTTATTTTAATCAATTTATTTTTTTGTGTTTCTCGAAGGTTTTCAAAATATTAAATAAAAAAGTATTTCTCTTCATTATCTCTATAATAACCTGGACTAATAAGAGTAAAGGTCGTTAAAGTTCAACATAAATGTGGCTCAAACGCCTCGGGAGGATCGGAGGCGGCGGCGGGTGTTTTCTCGCTAGCATGCTAACGGGTACAAATCCACGCTAACCGAAGCGAACTCGTCGTCTTCCTCATCGTCACGAAGACAAACAAGCCTCCAGCTCTTCCACACGGAGGCACAACTTCACTCCAATACTCGCTTGTTTGCGTCGTCGTGAGATAAACCTTCGCTTCAGAACCTGACGACGAGCGAAAGCGTCTCCGGAGACTCGCTCGGGCAGACGGACAAAGAGGCGGCGGTCACTGGAGGACGTCTGGCGGTTCTTTTTATTTTTAGGGAACTACAGATACAGCGAGAACCAAACAAACACTCATTGAAAAAGAGTGAATCAGCGGCTGGCGCCGAGATGAAGAGCAACGTTGACGCCGAGCCAAGCTAAAGTTATTCCGGGAATAGAAAAAAAAAAAAAGGAAAAAGTTCGGCTCGTAGCATCGATTAGCTCGTCCGTGTTTTTGTTGCCGGGTCGCGCCGACGCCCCCCCGGGGTCAAGGAAGATGGATTTCTACCTCCCGGGTCCCGCTCGACCCCCCCGCAGGTGAGTTCAAACGCCCCGGACCTGAACCGTGCGTCGAATAACTTTCCCGAGGAGAACGATGGGAAAAAAACATCAGAGCGACGACTCGTGGAGCGTCTTCTGTACGCCTGCGATAGCGCGCCGCCGCCGCCGCCGCCGCTAATGCCCGCGAGGAAATGAGACGAACATAATCGAAACGGCGGGTTTGGAGATCAGAGTCTATCGAGCGACGCGTGAGAGCCGGTCGGGGTTAAAGAGAGAGTTTAAGAGTTGATGAAATAATTATGATGTTTACGTTCGACTGTTTTAACGGCATCGGAGAAGCGAACGGCACTTCCTGTTTCTGGTATTACAAAATAAAAGCACAATAGGAAGGTCTGGATTCCACAGAGAGGCGACTGCAGGTGACTTGTTGATTCAGACTCACTTAATACCTCTATAGACTATTTTTTCCAACACTCTATTCGCGTCACTCCCCCTCAGTGAACTCAGCTGTGTTTGTTTGCCGTATTTTTACCGTCATTGTCACGTATCATCAACTCTGCAACTTGCTTGAAGAATTTTTGTCGAATAATTTAAATACAGGAATGTTATTGAAACGTTTAAAAAGAGAAAAAAATGAAGTCGTCCAGCATCAGGAAATACTAAACGTTAAAAACATCATTATAATCTTTTTTCACCCCACTCCCTCTCAGTGAACTCAGCTGTGAGTCACTCCCTCTCAGTGAACTCAGCTGTGAGTCACTCCCTCTCAGTGAACTCAGCTGTGAGTGTTTGGTGTATTTTAACCACCATCATCAGACTCATAGATTGTTTGATATTCGTACATTATTCAAATAATTCATTTCACTAAATAGTATAAATGTTGAGGAGTTTGAGGAAGTTTAATTGTCGAATCGCTGCAGTGCAACATGGTTAATAAAAGGTTAAACCCTGTTAAAATTTTGAGCAACAACCAGCCGGAGAGTGTGAAATGTAACTGTGATTTCAGCCTCTCAACTCGGAAGTAGCGGCAAGAATCGAGTGATAAGATACGTATATAATGATACAGGGGCAACGATACAATACATCGTGATACTGTAGTAACAAGTATAAATGTGTAGTATTGTCAAGTACTTGACTCTGGTGTCGCAGAATTTACAGAACACATGACTCTTGAAGAATTCGTAACTACTTTCATTTGTTTTCAAACCTAAAATATGTCCAAACATCAGCTTTTAAAAGCCACTGGAGTCACTGTATCCTCTCGTCCTCAGTCACCAGCGGGATCTTACAGGATTAAATTTGTCCTTTAGCTGTGGAGGACGTAACGACTGCTGCCATCTAGCAGCCGGAAGTTTAATTGCAAAACAAAAATGAACAAACGACATGAATATTTACATGTTAATTGTAAATAAAAAATGTTCTTTATAGACACTTTATTGAAATATAAACCATCAAAGAACTATGATCTCAGTACAAACAATTGAATACAGTGCTCTTGAATAAAGATGCAATATTACGCAATAATCAAGTGTATTCGATTTTCGATTTTTAGCTAAAATTTGTCAAAATTCAGTTTAACTGTTTATTTTTCAGACTTTTTCAAACATCAGCTTTTAAAAGCCGCTGGAGTCACTGTATCCTCTCGTCCTCAGCCATCAATCTTCCTTTAGCTGCGGAAGACGTAACGACTGCTGCCATCTAGCGGCCGGAAGTTTAATTGCAACACAAAAATGAACAAACGACATGAATATTTACATGTTAATTGTAAATAAAAAATGTTCTTTATACACACTTTATTGAAATATAAACCATCAAAGAACTATGATCTCAGTACAAACAATTGAATACAGTGCTCTTGAATAAAGATGCAATATTATGCAATATTCAAGTGTATTAATTTTTAGTTTTTTACTGTTTAACTGTATTTTTCAGACTTTTTCAAACATCAGCTTTTAAAAGCAGCTGGAGTCACTGTATCCTCTCGTCCTCAGTCATCAATGAACAAATGAACAGATGCTACGATGTTAGTCGTAAATAAACATTATTTTTTCGACGACTTCTGTACGCCCTCTAGTGGACACTATCACCACAGCACGCATCAGACTTAGAGTCTTCTCCCTCTATTCGACGCCGGATCTCGGGTTCGGCCGACACTCGACGATTGATCTGGAAGCGTAACACACTCGTCTCGCAGCCTCTTCAGATAGCGGTAAGTTGCCACTTTAGCGACGCACAACACACTCGCACGACACACTCGCACAACACACTCGCACACCTCTCCTTGAACTCCCCCGATAAGAGGCGACTCAGGCGGCGGGCGGCGAGAAGGATCTTCCTCTCGGGCCGAGATTAGAGACGGAAGGGAAATCGTCCTCGGGCTCGAAGGTTTGAAGGAATAAAAAAAAAAAAAAAAGGTTGAGATTTGAGCGAAGAAATGTCGGTGTTTGGGGGGCTGGGGGCCACGGGGCCAGAGGTCCACGAGCAAAAGATACGCTTCAAATTAAATCATTGGGAACAAAAAAAAGAACGATTGTTGCCAAGCAACCCCGGTCCAGAACAGGGTTCCCGGGGCAACGGAGATGACCCCCGAGCGCAAACCTGAGAAATGGAGTCGTCGTCGTCGCCCCCATCCCCCCCCCCGGGGCGCCACGGACACGTGGACCCGCTAATGACGGCGCCCCCTATCTCTCTCAAGGTCCGACCCGACGAACCTCGACGGCGGTTTTGAAAAATTGGACGCCGTGCCTTTTGGGTGAAAGAAGCGGCGGCGCCTCCAATCAAAACGTTTTTTTCGAAGTGGCGACAAGGTCGCTAATGCTAATGGCGCGGCGGCCGATGGCGGCGAGTGTTTTTCGGCTTCGGGAAGAAGAAGAAGAAGAAGAACGGTTTGTTCACAAACAAGCTTCTGATAACGGCGGCGAGTCGTCGTCGAACACGTCTTTATCTCGCGGTGAGACGCGCCGACGCCGAGAGTCTCGTCTTCATCAGAGGTGACCACAGGTGACCACAGGTGACCACAGGTGAACACAGGTGACCACAGGTGACCACAGGTGACCACAGGCGACCACAGGTGACCACAGGTGACCACAGGTGTCGCGTCAAAATACTGCTCGTCCTGTCGCGGAATTATTTTGTTTTTTTCAGTAGAAAACTAAAAAAAATGATGATTTGATTTCTGAAGTTGTTTTGAAAATATATTGGAAAAAAGTAATTCCCTGAGCTCTCTTGAATGGAAGCGTTTTTAGCGTGTTTTGAAGTAGAAATATACTTGTTTTGATTCTTTCTTTTCCCTAAAGATGTTTTTAAATGTTTGGAAAATCTATCTCTTTTGATTTTTTTTTCTTTTGAATGCAGATTTTATTTAAATTACATTTTTGTTACATTTTTGTTACATTTTTGTTACATTTTTGTTACATTTTTTTCCATTGAAACTATTGAGTAAATGAATAAATATATAGATTTATATATATTGAGTTGTAGCGTTTTGTTGATGCATGACAATGACTGTAAAACAAATAAAATAAAGAATTCTGAGCTGAGTTCACTGAGAGGGAGTGAGACAAACAGAGTGAGAAGTCATTTGTAGAGTAAGTAAAAAATGAGGGTGAACAAAGGTTCCACTTTTTTTTTTTTTAAACACCTTTCAAATTCTATTTGAGATTTAATTTAAGGCTAAATCGTCAATAAACCAAAATCGAGGGGAAAAAATACGACAATACAAAAGATTATGATATTTTAGTGTTTAAATGTAATAAATTACTTTTCGGTTCCAACTTTAATTTTGACGGATACAACTTTTAATTTAAGACGTTATTTAGTTTCAATATGAATTGACACATATTACCAAAAAGTTTGAAAAATGTCAAATTTTCAATAAAAAAATAAATCATTGAAGACATTTTAATACTAATTAAGTCCTTATTTTTGTATATGAATTAATGAAATGTTTTAAGGATCTGAAGAAACTCTTAAAACAAGTGAATTATAAAAGTTTGTTAATGTGTCAAAAAGGTCAAATTCATCATCTGAGTTCGATTAGTCGTGTCTGATGAGATGTTTTATTTTTGTAAAGTCGAAACATCTCACTTTATTCTTGTCATTTTTTAAGTCAAAAAACCCAATTAAATCTAGATAAACACAGTTGACTTGGACATAATCGTAGCCATCAAAGGGTTAAACCTCGTTCGACTGCTTCTGTCTGAGCTGGTGTCACTTTATTTTGATGGAACGTGATCCAGATCTGGAGCAGGTTCCGGTCCAGACCCAGAACCTCTCGCCTCCTCCTCATGTCTCCGCCAACAACAACTGGCCTGGTTTGCTCTTGATCACACGTCAGGGCTGGGAATATTTACATGCCCTCAGCACGCATCATTACCCATGAGCCCTCAGCGGCGGCTCGTCCAACCTCAGGACGAGACGACGGGTCAAAACAGGTTCTGAGAGCGAAGAACGTCTGAAGCCTCGAGTCACGAACCACACTTTACAGAACGACGACCAATCACAGAAGACGTTACAAGACTGATGGGACGACCTTTACCCCCGAATTTTTATTTTTTATGCATTGTTTATTCTTAAATATATTTTCATTTATTGGTCTCGATTCATACATTTTTTCATTTTGATCGATTATTATTCTGTTTGTTATTTATTTTTATACATTTATTTTTAGATTTACTTGTAAATGTTCTTATAAGACTAATTTGAATACTGTTTTTTTGTTTTTTTATTTATTAATTATTTTTCTATGGTTTTAAATACTTCTTAGGAAAGAGAATTTTATTTAAATACTTTTTTAGATATATTTTATATATAAATTATATATATTTTATATATATATATATTTTATATATACATTTCTTTACTGCTTTTTAGGTTGGGCTGTTTTAAAATATCTATATATATATTAAAAAAAATCAATAATTTTGTATTGACTTGTATTTAAAAGTTGTAAGTTTTTAATCTTTTTTTATTTATTATAATCGTTTTCCTTTTTGTACGATATGCTTTTAAATGTGAAAAATTAATTAAATTCAATATAATTTAAATTATGATAATAAAACTATATACCTAAATATTTACGTAAATATTTTAAGATGAAGAAAACCGACGTATTTTTAAGTACAATCAGATTATAACACAATTTTACTATTATAGTTACAATGACATGAAATACTGTTTATTTTACCATTTTAATCGTTTTTTCCAAGGATTTGAAACGTGAAAAAATCAAATTTCAATGATGAATTATTAAAAAAAACAATTTTTAAATAAAATAAGAAATCTTCAAGAGAAAGAAAACTGCATTTAAATCATATTTGTTTGATTTATTGTTACATTGAATTTAATTTGTTTATTCAACCTTTAGATGTATTTAATTGTTTTCTACAGTTTCCTTTGTCTTGACCTTCTTTTGTTTTGTTGTTTATTTTCTCAAAATCAAACCTTCAACTCAGTTTGATGTCATCAATCAGTTCTGACATCACACGTCAAGTTCTCGTCGACCCTCCATTCATCAGCAGTGAAGACCCTCAAGACCAGAACCTGAAGATCCCGGATCAACATCACGAAACCTCGTCTCTGAGGGTAGAGATCCGTGCGTCACCGAGATCCACGCAGGTCAGGAATCAAATCGTCTTGACACAGATACGACGGCCGGCGTCGCCTAGCAACGGCCGACAACTCTGTCTCCTCAAGACTCGGGAATAAATTGCTGCGAAATTGTTTGAAAAATTCCGATTGAATGGGATTTTGTTGTGGAATGAAAGCGACGGTCATTTTGTGAGCGAACATGAAAGAAAGACGGAAGAAAGACGGACACAACAGAATCGCTCGCAGAGATAAAGGACGAGATCAAAGAGCAGCACCGGGAGTGAGACACGTGTGCGCCTTTCATCAGGTCAGGACGGATATATAGAGATATAGATATATAGATATATATATCTATATATATATATTAAACATTAAGTTCACAAGATGATATAATAGAACTTTGAACTTTGACAATACTTTCACAAATTAAATGTTTTTTGAAGAACTAGGAAATAATCACAATTCCAAGATAAATAAAACTTATATTTATATATTTAAATATATATATATATGTATTTATATTATGAAGTCAATGTTGTCATCACAATGACAATTGTTTAAAAAAAAAAGCAAAAATATATATATATATTAATAAAAAAAGAAAATTAAATAGTAATTAAAAAAGGTCTGAGGGGAAGTTAATTATATATCTAATAATATTAAAGTGAATAATATATCTGATAATAATTAAAGTAAATAATATATCTAATAATAATTAAAGTAAATAATATATGTAATAATAATTGAAGTAAATAATATAACTTATGATAATTAAAGTAAATAATATATGTAATAATAATTGAAGTAAATAATATATATAATAAAAAATAAAGTAAATAATATATGTAATAATGAAGTTAATAACATATCTAATAATAATTAAACTAATGATATATATAATAATAAAGTTAATAATATATCAAATAATAATTAAAGTTAATAATATATCAAATAATAATTAAAGTAAATATATATATATAATAAGCTAAATTAAGCAGATCAAGTAAATAATAACATGTAAAATAATGTGATTAAATTAAATAAAGAAAATAATTGATGGGAAAAAAATGATTAAAATTGTGTTTAAAAAAAATGAAAATAAAATAAAAACACAACTATTAACATACTTAAAAACTGTTTTTATACGGAAGAATGTGGTATTTAAAAAAATATATATTTAAAAACAACTTCATCAACACAACTTTTTCTTTGTGTCTCATTTGTTGGATGTTATTTGTCTACACACACAAAAACAATCTCCTGCGAAACGCCCGCTTCTTTGTGTGTTGCTCAAAACCAAGACGAGTGTGTGTGTATATATGTGTGTAGATGTGTGTAGACGTGTGTAGCGTGAGCAGATGAAATCTAAATGTAGCCATGAGTGTAAGAGTGGACGGTTCTCCACTCGTGTTGGTGTGATTCCCCAGGAGACCACTTTGTGTCTTGAGTCTTTGTCTCAGTGAGTGTGTGTCGTGTGTGTGTGTGTGTGTGTGTGTCGAGTGTGTGTGTGAGTGTGTGTCCAGACCTCCCCTCCAATCATGTGTGCAGGAATGTCTCTTGTACGTCTGTAACGACCAACGACGACTAACGAATCCAACCTTTCACAAGCCGGCGCGATGTCACCTTCAATCATGACGACCAGATCAATGGGCGAGAAGGGGGTCGGGTGTGTGTGGGGGGGGTGTAGGGGTGAGTGCATGGGGGGCGAGGAGGGGGGCGAGTGAGTGGAACAATAGCAGGCGTGAGATGGTGAAACAACAGCCGCGTTTTTTCTTTTTTTTTTCCATTTTTGTCTGACATTTATGAGGCGCCAGAGAACATGGCCACGTCCCAATTGTCTTCAATGAAACCTCACGTCTCAAATGAGAAACGTCTTTTGTTACATTTACAACTTTATTCACTTTATAAATGTCAAATGTCACAATACGTCAAAATATATAGTTTTTTAATGATGTATTTTTTTCTGTATTTGACAAGAGTTCAAGTAATTAAACTCATAACTCATAAATAATAGTTATATTAATTATTTTAGTTGATTTTCTTTAGATAGAAAACATAAAACTGATTAAATGTATTATTAAATTTGAAATAAATATCAATATTTTAAATATAATTTGGATTTTTAAAAGATTCTTTAAAAAACATATAAGAATCACAAAAAGTATGATTGAAGCTGATTTAAAAAATGAACTTTTCTGGACTAAAAATAGAAAAATAAATTCATATTAATATCATTCATTTTGAAAATTCAGGGAAAAAGAAAAACGATATTTCTTATGAAAAATAGTATAAATGAGGGTAAGTTTAAAAAGAAAAATAATAATAATTATTGACTTTAAACAAAAAAAACGAAAATATTGAATAAAAAAAGAGAATTTAAACATTAATTAAATTATATTTTAAATGAAAAAAAAAAAAACTTAATTAATGGAAAAAAGGAAAATATTGAGTAAAAAAAGAGAATTTAAACGTTGATTGAATTATATTTTTAAAAGAAAAAAATAATTTACTTTAATCAAAGAAAAAAAAATAATGTAAAAAAAAGAAAATTTAAACGTTGATTTAATTATATTTAAAAAATAAAAATAATTTACTTTAATTAAAGAAAAAAAATATTGACTAAAAAAAAGAGAATTTAAACGTTGATTGAATTATATTAACAAAATAATAATAATTTACTTTAATTAAAGAAAAAAAAAAAATTCAGTAAAAAAAAAAGAAGAGAATGTTTACATTTATTGAATTATATTTTAAAAAGAAAAATAAAGATTTCTCCATCTTCTTTTTCAAGTTTGTAAAGAAGCCTGTCTTTTGGCTCAGCTCTTTTTTTTGCCCATCCCTCGTGAACAAGATAAACAGCTTGTGAACAGAAGATAAAGTCATAATCGTGACACTTCATAAACCCCCGCGAACCTTCACTGACATTTACAATAACCCGGTCGCCCTCTGACGCCGGCGTCGATAACCCGTCTCTAGACCCGTCTCCAGACCCGTCTCAGGACCCGTCTCAGGACCCGTCTCAGGACCCGTCTCAGGACCCGTCTCAGGACCCGTCTCAGGACCCGTCTCTAGACCCGTCTCAGGACCCGTCTCAGGACCCGTCTCAGGACCCGTCTCAGGACCCATCTCAGGACCCGTCTCAGGACCCGTCTCTAGACCCGTCTCAGGACCCGTCTCCGGACCTGTCTCCGGACCCGTCTCAGGACCCGTCTCTAGACCCGTCTCAGGACCCGTCTCTGGACCCGTCTCAGGACCCGTCTCAGGACCCGTCTCAGGACCCGTCTCAGGACCCGTCTCTAGACCCGTCTCAGGACCCGTCTCAGGACCCGTCTCCGGACCTGTCTCAGGACCCGTCTCAGGACCCGTCTCTAGACCCGTCTCAGGACCCGTCTCAGGACCCGTCTCTAGACCCGTCTCAGGACCCGTCTCTAGACCCGTCTCTAGACCCGTCTCTAGACCCGTCTCAGGACCCGTCTCAGGACCCGTCTCAGGACCCGTCTCAGGACCCGTCTCCAGACCCGTCTCAGGACCCGTCTCTAGACCCGTCTCAGGACCTGTCTCAGGACCCGTCTCTAGACCCGTCTCAGGACCTGTCTCAGGACCCGTCTCAGGACCCGTCTCCAGACCCGTCTCTAGACCCGTCTCAGGACCCGTCTCAGGACCCGTCTCAGGACCCGTCTCCAGACCCGTCTCACCTGGACTTAATGGGCTGATAAATGACACATGAACGAGCGCTGCGGCAGTAATTTGCTTCCGTTTATTAAGTTCCCACTCGGAGCGTCCAAATTGACTGACACTTAAAGCGACACACACACACACACACACACACACACACACACACACACACACACACACACACACACACACACACACACACACACACACACACACACACACACACACACACACACACACACACACACACACACACACACACTCTCCTGAGTAAATATCAGTAGGTGTGTCGTAACCACAACGATCATCATAATAATAATAATAATAATAAACGCCCGTCGGTCGTGAGACAAAGAACCTCTTGTGAGAGTCATTATCCGTCTGCGAGTCTCTCCAGATCCTTCTTTCTGTCGAGACGTGCCGGTCGATCGGAAGCACGTCAAATATGTTCTAGATAATCTTAGATTCTTTAGTCAGAACATTTACAAATCATTTTCCGGCAACAATTGTAAAGGGTTTTGGGGGATTTTAAACTCTATGAAATGACTCAAAATGATCTCAGAGTTTTAGACTTTAGACTTAATTTTAGCAGTTGTAGATTTAGTTTAAAAGGAAAAATCCCAAGTGAACTTTTTAAATATTTTTAACACATAAATCTTTGTCTTCCGAGCCAATCACGAAGCAGTCAGGATGAGAATCAGCTCCGCTTAATCCAAGGTTATTATGTTTTTTTTGTTGGTTTCTGTATTGTTTTCAGTGGTGAAGAAAGAGCTGAGCTAAAAGACAAAGTTCAATGGTTTATCCGATTGGGCGGAGACCTCCGGGCAGACCCGGGACATTTGTCATTAAAACTTTGTACTTCCTCATTTACGATTATTCTGAAAGAACTTGAACATATTTGTATTTTAAAATTGATTAGTCTTTTTTAAAAGATACATTTAAAGCTTCAAGAATAATAATAATAATACAAAAAAAACGTTTTTTGGTTTTTGTTTTTTTTGGCTCAAAATGTAAAATGTAAAAATAAAAAAAATCAACATTAAATAAATACCAAAAATAAGGGAGAATGTTGGATAAAGAGATTGGACGGGAAAATAAAGTGAATTATATTAAATAAAAAGAGCTCAGTCATCCAGGAGAGACTCAGAGTAGAAAAGAATCTCAGGAGGTGTTTCAATGTTTGATTGGGGGGAGACCTCGGGGCGGACCCAGGACATGTTTACGCAAAACATTCACTCGTCGTACTTGCTTCTTAAAAAAACACTTTAGGATCAACACTTTAATTTACGATCAATCCGAAAGCACTTGAACACATCGTGCCTGATCCCAAACTAGTTCGGAAACTAGACCAAAAGGTTGCATGAACCTTTCTATCAACACCGAAAAATGGATCACGGTTTTTGAGAAAATCTTGAACCGTATCAATCTCATGTCTAAGTTCATGTGCTGCAAAACAGTTTTCGTAAGATTGATTTTTAGCGCCGAGGTCAGAAAAAAAGCAGCTCCGAGCGTCAAGCGTGAGAACGTCCACAGCAACGTCTCGACTCGGCCTGAAGACACGAGTCCTCCATTCGTATTCACCGACGTGTCCTGGCTAAGGGCGATCACAACCGGTTCCATCTGCCTTTCCACCGATTAAACTGGTTAAAAAGACGCGCCCTGGAGAACCAAGAGGAGAAACCGGCGCCAGTGTTTTCACCAGCGTTTCTTTTAATGCGAGTAAATGTCATTTGGTCGCCCGCGGGCGGCGGGACGTGCGACGCCAATCACGGCGAGATTAAGATTCATTTTCAGCGACTTGTTTACATTTGTCGGACGAACCCTCGACCTCCTGAGGGTGTCGCAGGAGACCTGGGGAACTGGGACCTTCTACTAAAAAGGGTCGGACACTCAGATGTAGAAAATGGTGCTTATACAAAAATACGTATGAATCTGCGCGAGGACACAAATACAAGAACTTTTCCTTTGTTCATCCTAATCAACGTGGAATTAATCGCAGACTTGTTCGTCCCTTTCCACGCCCAAATTTACATATTTAAATCATATTTAAATGAACCAGAGTCCGTGATATTTCTTTCCGCGATAAGAAAAAACTAATAAAAACAAGATTAACAGTTTATATTCGTTGATTTAAACATTTATAAACATTTATTTATCATTTAAACATTATATTTTGAATGCATCTTTTCTTTCAGACTGAGAACCATGACCTCAGAATGAGAGGATCCTCACATAATTTTACTAACAAAAATAAGGTCCGACAGAGCCAACAGAACCTCATCAGCGCTGGAGCCATCAAACAAAAATCCAATAAAAATTTTAAGTGCTTAAAATGACGGGAAAAAGTTGGTTTTAATGAAACTTACTATAGTATGTTTTTTTTAAATTGCATAAAGATATACAAGT
The DNA here is from genome assembly GCF_982586985.1 of Callionymus lyra. NCBI lineage: Eukaryota > Metazoa > Chordata > Actinopteri > Syngnathiformes > Callionymidae > Callionymus > Callionymus lyra. The sequence continues at coordinate 17,596,397 of NC_141833.1, forward strand.
GTAATAATCGCGTGAAAAATCTAAGTAATATTTTTTTTTACAAATACAATCACCGTAATTTTTTTGGAGGGAAAAAAATAACCATAATAAATTCAATCAAACGCAACCTTTTCTAACCTTAATTTTTTTACCGTACATATCTTTTTCAGACTGAGAACCATGACCTCAGAATTAGAGGATCCTCACATCATTCCAGTGACAACCAAAGGTCCAACAGATCCAACAGAACCTCATCAATGCTGGGGCCATCAAACAAAAATGAAAAATTGAGGACCTTTTGTGCTTAAAATGACGGAAAAAAGTTGCTTTTTTATAAAACTTACTATAGTATATTTTTTAAATAATAATATAAGGATATATAAGTGTAATGATAGTGTGAAAAAGTATGAAGTGTGAAGTATTGTTTTTTTTTACAAATACAATAACCCTAATAAATTCAATTAAACGCAACCTTTTCTTTGATACTTTGATTTTTTTTCTGTGTATGTATATTTTTCAGACTGAGAACCATGACCTCAGAATTAGAGGATCCTCACATCATTCCAGTGACAACCAAAGGTCCGACAGATCCAACAGAACCTCATCAATGCTGGGGCCATCAAACAAAAATTTGAAAAATTGAGGGAACATTTTTTAAAAGTGCTTAAAATGATGGAAAAACCAACAAGATTTTGTAAATAAATATTTTTAAAGAAATATAAATTGGGAAAAACACTACAAAATGTTACTAAACTTGAGAAAAACATGTATTTTTATTGTATACAATTACGTTATTTCAATATATTCCATATATTTGCATTTCTTTAAGGACATTACGGAAAGAAAAATCAATGTAGCACATAATTGAAATACAAGAAACCCAAAACTTTTCCTGGTCTCAAACAAGTCTTCCTTCCGTCATTGATGAAGACAAAAGAACATTTTCTCACTTCCTCGTTCTTGGTCCGAATCCACCACGAGTGTTGATTTTCTTGGCTCGGAAACGATCGCTAATGAGATTCCGAGGAAATCAGTGACGCGGTTCAGGGTCGTTTTCTTTCTTTTTTGTTGGGGTGGAAATCTGAATTAGTTTGGATGTAAAGTCCCGTCACAGTTTGCGACACATTAACGTGATAATAGAATCGTTGGAAGTGTTCGGTGGCGTAAGAGCGTATTAATGCGTTAATTACTGCTGCAGCGTCGTCTGCTCCGACAGCCTCACGCCGACCTGCTGCGAGATCTAATGACGGATTATTTGCGTGAAATGTAAATCCTGATAGAGAACAGAAGTGACTGTGAATATGAAGCTAATGATTAAATGTTAATGATTTAAGCAAATCTAATTTTAATCTCGGATCCCGCTGGAGACGCTCGGCTTCAAAGCGAACTTTAAAAAAAAAACACGTTCGGCGACGGGATGTTTCTTCATCGAGATTCCCAACGAGCAAAAAAAGATTTGTGTTTGTGATGTACTGGAGTCCCGTCCCAGTTAGCCGGGGTAAGCGCCACCAACCCCCGCGACTTTACTTTCCTTTAATTTAAGGCCATTATGACACGTTGGGTACTTGACTCCAGTCACAGATTTGCACTCAACTTTAGTGGCCCGTTGCCACACCACAATATGATCTAATGGCTACATTGATAAATGAGTCATCCAGTACAATAAGCTGATGAAGTGCAACGAAAAGTTGACACTCAAAAGTATACTTACTGGACTGAAATGCCTTTGAAAACTACAGGTGGCGAACCCTATGGACCAGAGCGCGTCTAAGTACCTTATTAAACGGTAAACGGCTCTTACTTATATAGTGCTTTTCTTCAGCAACCAAAGCACTTTACAATAAGTCACGCATTCACACCCACAATCGCACACCGACGGGAGTAGGCTGCGACGCGGCGCGCCATCTGAATCATCGGGAACAATCGGGGTAAAATGTGGTGCTCAGGGACACGACGCCACAATCTCATACGGAGCTGGGATTGAACCCACAACTTCTAGAGCCAACCATCTGAGCAATGACGCCCCTTAGGTTCAAAGGTTCCAAAAGGACGTCATCGGCGCCCAACAGTCACTCAAGACATGCTGTCAATCTACCTTCTCTTTCTGGTGGTCGCCCCTAAACTGAGTTTTGGCAATTAGGGAGGAAAGTTGTCGCGACGCCTCCCACTTTCTGATTGGTCAGGTCAGAGCCAATCCAAGGCAGAGTATGGAGGGTCAGTGAAGCTTGGAAAAAGCAATCTTGTGTCGCTGTCATGGCAGTCGGTAAAATCACCGGCAACAATCTAGAAAGCTTCGCAGTAGCCGGTTCCACCCGATACAGAGTCGAAGTTTTATATTGAGAAAGCATAAAAGAAAGTGAGTTGGATTAAAGTTTGTATTAGGCACCGCTGTCCGTGTATGGATGGATCCATTAAACCCTTCGTACCTTCACCTCGTAGCAATAGCTATCGCTTAATTAAGAAGCTAGAAAATATGCCTTAAAGCAAGAAGAAGTGGCAAAACCGATGATCGACAACTTTTCTATTAGCGCCTGAAACTAGCAGCAGATGCCGGAACGTATACTTTTAAAAATCGTTACTGCTCTACTGTATCTCCGCTTCAGTGTTTATCCGTTTTACTTGTTGTTTAATGCCTGTGAGCTTTTTGTTGTATTTTATTTATCCTTGCATTTCGTTTTTTTGGGAAAATCAGCACAACAGGGTCAGTCATTTTACCGCCTAAAACCATCACCCACCCCCCATCTCTGTACCCTTAAATGTGTCACTCGTGACTGGAGCGTCCGTCCGTCGGGCACTAAACCCCATGAATAATCGATGTGATGTATATAGGTCGGAGGTCGAGGGGTCGAGTCGTGTCGGACAGGAAGTCTCAACATTTTAACCCCGGGATTTTCCGCCCACCGAGGAACGCCGCCAGGGATCCGCCTCCTCGCCGAGCTCCATCTCTCGCGCCATCGACCTTGACCGGAGCTAATCCCTGAAGCCGTTGAGCCCTGAAGCCTTGTGGACCACCGAACGGCGGACCCTCGGAAGAGCCCCCTTCTCCGCGGGGAATCAATCTGCCACGGTGACGCTAATGACGGCGCTCTCTCCGGGAAGAAGTACGTTGGCGAAGGAGGACGGACGGCCGTTTCTTTCTCGCTAACCGGCTCTTTACCGCGATGAACTCATTGTAGCCGTCGTCGCTCTGGAGAAGATAAACCATCCTTCCCAAATCCCGATATCTCTCTTCCCATCTTCCCTTCTCTTTTTCCCAGTCCGTGGATTCCCCAGAGCCCACCAGCGGGAGACTATTACACTCACAGACTGATTCGCTCGCCTCCAATTTCTATCTCCCCTCTTTCGTCACCCTCTCTCTCTCTCTCTCACCCATTCATTCTCCGCTAAATAATACTGTGAGCTCGCACACAGGTTCTCCACCTACCTCCCTTCCTTCCTGTTTTCACTCCCCCCCCCCCCACAACACCCCCTTTTTCCTCTCCCTCCACTGCCTCCGTCAATATAATTGGCATGTAGCGTCGCTCCCCACGGAGTATGTTAAAACAGAAGAAGAGAGGGAGATAAAGGAGGGGTAGGTGACGTCGGAAGGGAAGGATCAGAGAGAGGGGGAGGACGTGCGAGTGACGAGAGGGGAGGACGGATAAATATAGTGGTTGATAGGAAGGTGATGTATTGAAAAATCGGCCTGGAAAGGGATGAGAATGTGTGAGTAAATGAAAGGGAAGTCGCTCGGCGCCGTCATCCATCAGCCGTTTACTTTGCATTAACACGACCCTTTTTGAAAATAACGACCTGGAAATGAGGCGAACATTACTCTGGAGAGCGTCTTCGGCGCCTGATGCCACCACGGTTGGATTAGAAGAGAAACGTGTGGAGCCGCGAGCTACAGTTGTTTGTGGCAAAACAAGAAGCGTAAGCTATCAGGGTTTTTTTTAAAGTAAGTAAGTAAGTAAGTAAGTAATATTTATTTATATAGCGCTTTTCGAGACCAGGGTCACAAAGCGCTTTAACAATCAAAACAATACTCAAAACAGTACATACTTCAAAGATCAAGACAACACCGAGAACAACACAGGAGTTCGAGAAATTCAAGGAAAAGCCTGAACAAATAGAAACGTCTTAAGATGCTTCTTAAAGGAGTCAGTAGATCCATCAAGCGCAAAGAGAGAGGAAGATTGTTCCAAAGCTTAGGAAAGTGAGTAGAAGATACGATTTCATCGACAGCTATCGATGTTTATTTATTAGCATGAGCTAAAACAGTCGCTTCTGTTACCGTTAGCAAAGAAAAACTTTGTTCCCAGGAACTATTTATTGAGTTTTGATTCTTGACATCAAAAGTCTAGTTGTTTACAGCAGCAGTAACTGTTTTTTTTGAACGAAAAGCATGTGTAGGAGTTGTTGCTATACTTTTGAAAAACACATCGTCGTTCCTTAGAACCGTTCACGCCACCCGTTGTACTCAAGTTGCTTTTCAAGGTTTTTGTTGCCAAAAACAGTGGCTGTAAACTTTTAAAGCGGTTTTAAAAAGTTTTATCCGTTAAATTGAAGGATTAAAAACAAGTTTTTGTTTAATATGTGGCGACTATTCAGTGAAGATTTTTACTTTCCGAAGATGAAATTGCTGAAAACTAGAAATACTTCTGCGATAGTGTAGTTGCAACAGTTGATGCTACTGGTCTCGTGATGGTTGTGGTGAAGGTGCAAGTGGTGCAATTGTCGTGAGTGAAATTTTTGCCTTTCTATGATCACATTTTTTGTCTTATTTTAAGTTAATTTTTAAGGTTTGTTTTCCATAACGGGTAAATATTATTTATTTTGCAATGGTTACAAACATTTTCTAAATGTGTTTTTCCGAAGTATCAAAATCTACTTAAAAAAACATTTTTTATCATTTGAAAAAGTCTCAAAAATGGCAAAAATTTAATAATCCTGCAGAACCAAAGTTGGTTCTCGTTCAGACCATGTGACCACAATATTTAAAAAAAATTGAATTTTCCAAAGTCTCTAAAAAACGATGTGAAAGTTTTGCCAAACATTCTCCAGTAGATGTTGTACTTGTTTAAATGAACAACATTTATTATTAGTAGTGGTAGTAGAAGTAGTATTTATAGCATCAACAGCGCCCTTAGTAATGGTGACCTGAACAGCTTCCATAAATAAGTAAGTAAGTAAGACATTTTTATTTTTTTAGCGCTTTTCTAGACCAGGGTCACAAAGCACTAAAACAATCAAAACAATATTCAATAAAGTATATACTTTAAAGGTCAAGATAAAACTGATAACACAACAGGAGTTCCAGAAAATCAAGGAAAAGCCTGAACAAATAAAAACGTCTTAAGATGTTTCTTGAAGGCTTTGCCGCCCAGCCAACCAATCACAGCCGTCGATAACTTTTGACAAAGAATAGAAAAAAATAGAAAGGCATCATGGGAGCTCACCGTTTTTTTTTTTGTTGGCACCATAAGTAAGGAGGCTCTGTTCACAACACAACAGGTGTCGTCTTGATGCGTTTAAATATGCAGTAGCGTGTAAATAACAGAATCCTTCCACTTGTTCGACCGCGATTTCCATCCTTCAGCGACACAAACACGTCCACTCGGGTCGTCCTTGTTTGCTTATTTATCCGCGGACTCATCCTCGCTCACCTCAAACACACAGACGCTTGAATAAATCATGGAAAAAACAAACAAGAGTTGGAAGAAAACTTGGTGAACGTGGGAGGAACCGGAGAGACAACAGCAGCAATTAGAGCCAGATCTGCATCTGAAGGAGACGGAGAAGGAAACGCCCACCATCGGAGGACGAGGGAGAGGATAGTGTCGGGTCAGTTTCGGGAGGAAAAACCGGAGCATCTATTCCGAGGCGGTCGTATATCTTTTTCTTTTCTGCGTGTGAAGCAGACGTCCACTGTACCGCCTCGACCACGACCAGATCTCCACGAGGCTCGACCAATCGGATTCATTCTCTTCTGCTCCTTATTCACTCGACTGATTATTCAGCGCGAGATCGTGTTCGTACGAAAGATGCTAATCTCACAAAAAATCATTTTTATTCTTTATTTCAACATATTACACACCGTAATATTATTTATAGTTTTGCTTTTAATTTGTCCTTTTTGTCACCGTTTATTTATCCTCAAAATAATCTTTTAAGTCTCTTTTTTCATTCACAATTTAGCTCAATAATCTTCAATCAAATGTTCTTCCATTTATGATCATATTTTTTGTCTTATTTTACGTTAATTTTCCATTACGGGTAATAATATTTATTTTTGAAATGCTTACAAACACTGTACATTTTTTTTACAATTTTTTTAAAGTGTCAAAATCTACTAAAAAACATTTTTATCATTTGAAAAAGTTTCAAAAATGGCAAAAAAAAATGAATAAACCTGCAGAACCAAAGTTGGTCCTCGGGCAGCCCGTGTGACCACAATATTTAAAAAATTGAATTTTCTAAAGTCTCTAAAAATGTGGGGGATAAAAATATATAAAAGGATTTTTAAAAATGCTTTAAAATAAACTTTAAAATTAATTAAATAGAAGTTAAACTAAGATTCTGGTGGGGGCGGACCATGTGAAAACAAAGAAATTGTGTTTTCCAAAAAAGAATAAAAAGAAAACAAGTTTTTCTTTTAATGAAACACATGCTTGGTCATTCGTACGCTTCTTTTCATTGTCCTTTTTAGATTACATTTTTCAGATACATCTTTTTTTGATTAAATTTCTTCAAAAAATATTGGTTTACACTCAATAACTTAAGAAAAATTGTAACTGTGGACATGATGTCTGAGTCATAATGTTGATCCAAAACTCTCAAAGTCTCTTTTTGTGAGAAATTAAATGAAGTAAAGTAAAAAATGTGGCTTATTTGACACAGTAATCTGAAGTCATGGCACGAAGACGACGTTTCTTCTCCACACTATACGATGAGGTGGTTTCACTCGTTCTAAACTCAGCAGCGTCACGTAGGAAATGTTCTTTCAAGTCTCTGTTTGAATCTTAATTTAGCAAAATGATCTCTGCCTCCTGTCAAAGAACTGAAATGTTCTTCCTTCCACCGTCGACTCCGCCTCGAGATTCACGCGAAAAATACGTCCTTCCATTTGTCATGAAATAAAATAACTTTTCCATTGAACTCTGACATCTCTGTCTGTTGTAAAACGTTACATGTTGAATTAATGAAATACACAGATAACTTATTGTACTAATCAATGTCAAAATGTATAAATAAATGAAAGGCGAGGTTTATTATTACATGAATAACTATATGTTGTATTAGTGAAATACACAAATGATCTATTGCAACTGTAAATAAATGTCAAAATGCTAAACAAATATAAATAAATCTATAGATACAACGATATATAATCATTCTACAACAACAATAAAATGAGAAATTATTCATTTGTTTTGAGATTTTGATGTTTTACCTTCCCTTACCTTACCTTATTTATACATTTATTTATTTAGAATTATGTCGTTTATGATGGTAAATTGGTTGTTTAAGTTGTTACTACTAAACAGCAACATGTGTCGCTAGAGTATCATTAGCATTGTTGCTATTGTCGTTTTTTTGTCGTCACTGTCGTTGCGATCCTCATTGTCGTTCTTGCAGCAAAGATATTTGTTGTAACACGACTTTAACTTTAACAACTTTCAACTAACTTGTCCTTGAGTTTGTACTTTAATGTAAAAATGTACTTGTAGTTCCACTCTCTCGTTGTTGCTAAGCTAGTTCCCAACAAAACATCGGATCTTTTCGGCGAAGCCTTCGGACCGCGACGGAACTTCAAAGTACGAACACGAGTGAAGACGAGGAGATCACATGACTTTCAGCCTCACGGCTAATGAGCTAATGAATCTCCTGCCGGCGCCACAATGGCGTCCTGATCATCAGACGCTCATCAATTATCGTAGCGGACGTTGGGACGACCAAAGCGAAGTCACCTGGATCAGCTGCAAACAATGGCAGGTGCAAGACGCCGCAGATTATGTACATATATATTGCTGCATTACAGTAGCCACGTCACACGTCGCCATGGCAACGGTAGGAAAATGAACAGTGGACATTGTGCTTAGAAGGAATATATTATACTGTAAATGAAGCAGGATAAACAAGTGTGGATTCAAGTGCCCGAGCTGCTTGGGAAGCAAACAAATGTTGTTCCTGGGAAACTACACTCCAGCCTGAAGATGATGTATTTAGATTTATTCTCTGGCATTTTTCTTTTCCAAAATAGTTTTTACTGTTGTCCGTAGTTTTTGGGCTCATTTTTTGTGTTTCAATTTTATTTCATTGTATCCTTTTCTGATTTTTTTTAATAGTAAAATGTGTTTTAATCCGTCTTTTGATTTTTCATTTGTATGTAGAACAAAAATGTAGTTTTTTTTCCTCAACACTTTCAAAAAATCTTTAGTAAAACCTACATTTATGTTTTATGGAATTAATCAGAAAAGCATTTTTGGTTTTTTTTTCTGGGTTTTTTTTGGCAAATTTATTTTCAGAAATAAAATCATCATCAAGTGTCTTTAAATGTTATTAAAAAATATCTGCATTTTTGTCATTTGAATGGTTCTTTTCATGACAATATTTCTTTTCAATGCTTACCAAATTTCAAAACTGTGTCCTTGAAGTGTCAGAAAATCCAGTGAAACCATTGTTTTTTTCCATTTCAATAAAATTTGAAATATCAACGTCTCTATAAATAAAAGATAAATGCAGCAGAACTAAAGTTCGAGCTCAGGCGGATCATGTGAACATCAACGAAATGTTACCAAAATTAAAAAAAATATCGCGAAAAAATGTTGCATTTGAAAACGATGGAAAAAATACACGTCCATAAATGAAAATTAAATATTTAAAAAAGCCGCAAAACTCAGTGTTCAGGTTTGGACGATGTGAACACGAAAAATAAATTCAGAAAAATCAACATATTTTTTAATTTTACACATTTTTGTCATTGGTATGCTTCTTGTCATACTAGTGATGTTTTAGATTATTATTTTTATTATTATTATTTTTAAAAATTTAATTAATGAATTTCTTCACTGTTTTCATATTATTGACACTCAATTATTTAAAAAAAAAGTGTCTTTTGTTTTTTCCCAAAAATATTTTCTGATAAAAAACATAACAATTTTTTTATCAAGTTAAAAAAAACAAAACCATGCGTCTTGTCATTTCTATGCTTCTTTAATACACTAATATTCTTTATTATGTATTTAAAAAATATATTTTAAATTCTTGACCGTCATTTGTATCGTTCAAGTAACACTCCTGTTATAATAATGATCCAAAACCGGGTCAGAACCAACACACGACCCTGAGAACAAGTATACCGTCAGCACATATAGACCTCCTCCTGAACCACCTTGACCCCGGTTTCTTGCCTTTAAAAAAAAAACCCCCCGTTTCGGTTCCAGGCTCTCGAACGACTCGTTCCGAAAGTACCCGCCGCGGCGCAGGAACGGGGGTGTATCCGGCGGTGGTGTCACTTATTAGGGTTAATTAATCGCCGCAATGAGTTGTTTACATTTTCGGGTAATCCCGCTAATAGAAGCGGCGCCGTCGCCACGAGCAACGCATTTGCAATTCCCTCCCATAATAAATCCACAAATGCTGAATGGACTTGTGTGTTTAGTGGGACAAGCATTTTTTTTTTCTTCTTCTCCTAGTGTGTTTACTAAAGCGGCGAAGGATGAATAAAACATCACGAGTCCATTGTGCGGCGAGTCCTGCAATAATCCCGAGGAAAACACGCGGGACAAAGACTTCGGATCTGGGCGACTAAATGAAACCTGTAATACGACTCGTCACACATTTTTACTTAAATTCACATTTTATTTTATTTTTTTTGTCCGTTTTGAAAAAAGGAGCCGAGGATGTTCTTCCTTCTATTTTCCGCCGCCATCTAATCTGGCTCTCGGGAGCCACGGAGGCGAAAATAAAGAAGAGGACGGACTCCATTCTATTTAAATCCCGAAGAGAGAGAAACTCAAATCCCTTTCGGAACAATGTTCCGCTCCAAAAATGCTAATCTGTCCGAGTGTGTGTTTGCTCGACTCCGAGGCTCCGGCGATCGATACGAGGAGCGAGTCGCCCGAGATAATATTACTCCTGGCTATTGACTTTTCTTAATTATTTCTAATTTTGTTCTACTTACTGATCCCTGGGATTTATCGATCGACGGGAATGTTCGGACTCGCCGTGTGTGTGTGGCCTTCAGGTGTCGGGAAATCAAGATTCATCCCCGATTTCCCGACGCTGACATTTATGGTCCGGAGGACGGAGCGAGGCGGCGTGTTATTACACAAGCAGGAGTTATTACCGTCAGCGCGACTTCAATTGCCGGTCACGCCTCGTAGCGCCTCGTAACGCAACACTCGTTGACCCACAACCGTGTACACAACTCTGGCTCACGACAATGACTAGTATCATCGTGGTTTGTTATTACAGTGTTATTACCATGTAGTGTGTGCTAAGGTACCACAAGACGGTGTAATTATACACCCTATTATTGATTGTGTTGTTATTACAGTGTTATTACCATGTAGTGTGTGCTAAGGTACCACAAGACGGTGTAATTATACACCCTATTATTGATTGTGTTGTTATTACAGTGTTATTACCATGTAGTGTGCGCTAAGGTACAACAAGAGGGTGTAATTATACACCCTCTTAATGATTGTGTTGTTATTACAGTGTTATTACCATGTAGTGTGCACTTAGGTACCACATGATGGTGTAATTATACACCCTGTTAATGATTGTGTTGTTATTAGAGTGTTATTACCATGTAGTGTGTGCTAAAGTACCACAAGACGGTGTAATTATACACCCTATTAATGATTGTGTTGTTATTACAGTGTTATTACCATGTAGTGTGCGCTTAGGTACCGCATGATGGTGTAATTATAGACCCTCTTAATGATTGTGTTGTTATTACACTGTTATTACCATGTAGTGTGTGCTTAGGTACTACAAGATGTTGTAATTATACACCATATTGATGATTGTGTTGTTATTACAGTGTTATTACCATGTAGTGTGTGCTAAGGTACCACAAGACGGTGTAATTATACACCCTATTATTGATTGTGTTGTTATTACAGTGTTATTACCATGTAGTGTGCGCTAAGGTACAACAAGAGGGTGTAATTATACACCCTCTTAATGATTGTGTTGTTATTACACTGTTATTACCATGTAGTGTGTGCTTAGGTACCACAAGATGTTGTAATTATACACCCTCTTAATGATTGTGTTGTTATTACAGTGTTATTACCATGCAGTGTGCGCTTAGGTAACACAAGAGGGTGTAATTATACACCCTCTTAATGATTGTGTTGTTATTACAGTGTTATTACCATGTAGTGTGCGCTTAGGTACCACATGATGGTGTAATTATACACCCTCTTAATGATTGTGTTGTTATTACACTGTTATTACCATGTAGTGTGTGCTTAGGTACTACAAGATGTTGTAATTATACACCATAGTGATGATTGTGTTGTTATTACAGTGTTATTACCATGAACCGCGCGCTAAGGTACCACAAGAAAGTGTAATTATACACTCTATTCACGATTGTGTTCTTATTACAGTGTTATTACCATGTTCCGTGCGCTAAGGTACAACAAGATGGTGTAATTATACACTCTATTCACGATTGTGTTGTTATTACAGTGTTATTACCATGTAGTGTGCACTTAGGTACCACATGATGGTGTAATTATACACCCTGTTAATGATTGTGTTGTTATTAGAGTGTTATTACCATGTAGTGTGTGCTAAAGTACCACAAGACGGTGTAATTATACACCCTATTAATGATTGTGTTGTTATTACAGTGTTATTACCATGTAGTGTGCGCTTAGGTACCGCATGATGGTGTAATTATAGACCCTCTTAATGATTGTGTTGTTATTACACTGTTATTACCATGTAGTGTGTGCTTAGGTACTACAAGATGTTGTAATTATACACCATATTGATGATTGTGTTATTATTACAGTGTTATTACCATGAACCCTGCGCTAAGGTACCACAAGAAAGTGTAATTATACACTCTATTCACGATTGTGTTGTTATTACAGTGTTATTACCATGTTCCGTGCGCTAAGGTACCACAAGATGGTGTAATTATACACTCTATTCACGATTGTGTTGTTATTACAGTGTTATTACCATGTACCGTGCGCTAAGGTAACACAAGATGGTGTAATTATACACCGTATCAATGATTGTGTTGTTATTACAGTGTGATTACCATGTAGTTTGTGTTTAGGTACTACAAGAGGGTGTAATTTTAGACCATATTAATTGTATTGTTATTACTGTATTATTAGCATTAAGTATGGCACCTGGGTGTACTGACACATTCTATTTATTATTATATTGTTATAACAGTGTTATTACAAAACAGTGTGTGTTTAGGTACGACAACATTGTGTAATTATACACCATATACACGATTGTGTTGTTTTCACTGTGTTATTCACATATAGTGTGTTTAGGTATGACATCATATTGCAATTACACACCCTAGAAATAATAGTGTAGTTATCAATGTGTAATAAGCATTTTGTGGGCGTTGGTTGTACGAGAACAGGGTGTAATTACACAGCCGAATGAGTGACTGTATGGTTATACATGTGTAATTACTATATATTTTGTTTTAAGGTACGACACTACGGGGTAAAATTAATGATTGTGTTGGCATAAATATGTTTTTGCCTCAAAATCTGTGATTGTGTACGTCAACATGGTGTTATTACTGTTTTATTATCATATAGTATGTTTAGGTACAACAACATGGTGTAATTACATAGCATAATGAATGATTGTGTTATTACTGTGTTATTACCATATTGTGTGTTTAGATACAGCAACATAATGTAATGAGTCCATAAGTTACTGTGTTGTTATTACTGTGTTATTATCATATAGTATGTTTAGGTACAACAACATGGTGTAATTACATAGCATAATGAATGATTGTGTTATTACTGTGTTATTACCATATTGTGTGTTTAGATACAGCAACATAATGTAATGAGTCCATAAGTTACTGTGTTGTTATTACTGTGTTATTATCATATAGTATGTTTAGGTACAACAACATGGTGTAATTACATAGCATAATGAATGATTGTGTTATTACTGTGTTATTACCATATTGTGTGTTTAGATACAGCAACATAATGTAATGAGTCCATAAGTTACTGTGTTGTTATTACTGTGTTATTATCATATAGTATGTTTAGGTACAACAACATGATGTAATTACATAGCATAATGAATGATTGTGTTATTACTGTGTTATTACCATATTGTGTGTTTAGATACAGCAACCTAATGTAATGAGTCCATAAGTTACTGTGTTGTTATTACTGTGTTATTATCATATAGTATGTTTAGGTACAACAACATGGTGTAATTACATAGCATAATGAATGATTGTGTTATTACTGTGTTATTACCATATTGTGTGTTTAGATACAGCAACATAATGTAATGAGTCCATAAGTTACTGTGTTGTTATTACTGTGTTATTATTATGTTTTATCGTGGATTACCACACAAATGAGTTATAAATAAAATTAATTATAAATACATATTATAAAATATTGATAATTAAAAATCAGATCATCATTATCAACGTTGGAACAACCAGAGGTTCCTCAGTCGGAGTGTGAGGTGAAGGAAAAAAAAAGAAGTTTAAACGTACGAGATGATAGCGAAACATAAATAAAACCCTCGACTTAACTTTGACCTTGTAGGACGAGGGGCTCAGGTGAGTCGCTGCAGGAGTGCAGGTCACCGTGACGGAGGGAAGTTGCGAAGGAAGTGGCAGCGATCTAAGCCTCCACTCAGCAGATGACTCAAATCCCCGCAGCAACCCTGTTAGCTCGGTCACCGTGAGCATGTAAGCAGGTTAACTTTAGCATCTGGGTCAAACATGCAAAGCCTCGCAAAGCTGCGAGCATGACTGCAGCGTTATGAACCCCACAAACATGACTGCAGCGTTATGAACCCCACAAACCTTCACTTCTGCCTCCACGTGTTGCTGCAGAGACTGTTTCTCCCTCAAAATAATGGATTATTCTTTGTTTAACTTCACATTAACTCGACGGAAGCAAATGAAAAATGAATTAATAAAGTCTCAGATTAGGAGGAGCTGATCCTCTTCCTGCAGTTGCTGCATCTTTAACAATAACCTCGAGTGTTCTTCAGGGGTCACGTCGGGTCACAACGACGTCATTTAAACACAAGACGGCAAATAAAACTGAGATTTCTCCAACTCAAGAAATATTTTCTTTCACTGCCATATATTTGAAGAAGTAAACATGATTAATTCATAAGAAAAAATCTATATTAATTTAATTTTTGTGTATTTACACCATGTTGTTAAACCTAAACCCACACTATATGATAATAACACTCTTATAACAACACAATATCTGTAGGTGTGTAATTACACAATGTTGTCATACCTAAACCCACACTATATGATAATAACACTGTAATAATGACACAATCATTAATAGGGTGTACAATTACACCATTGTGTGGTAGCTAAACACACACTATATGGTAATAACACAGTAATAACAACACAATCATTAATAGGGTGTATAAATACACTTTCTTGTGGTACCTAAGTGCACACTACACAATAATAACACAGTAATAACAACAAAAAAATTAATAGACTGTATAAATACACCATCTTGTGGTACCTTAACGCACACTACATAATAATAACACAGTAATAATAACACAATCATTAATAGGGTGTATAAATACACTTTCTTGTGGTACCTAAGTGCACACTACATAATAATAACACAGTAATAACAACACAATCATTAATAGGGTGTATAAATACACTTTCTTGTGGTACCTGAGCGCACACTACATTATAATAACACTGTAATAACAAACCATGATGATAATAGTAAGGAGGTTATGGGATCATCTGTGTTTAGATTTGCAAAATAAATGAATACAATTTAAATAAATAAATGAGAAAACACACAAAATTTAAATTGTTGATGGTGTTTTGGAATAACCATCCGGATCCACAAATATTAAGTATATTTCACTCTGTATTTGCTGTGAATTGTGTGGAATATTTTGAATTATAAAGATATAATACAATTAAATATATAAATAGTTATATAGTGGATAATGATGTGCTTTGTTATTAATTGATCGCAATTATTCGCATTGATTTATCAAAATGACTGGACAAGCGTTTGTGATTATCGTCGCTGCCAAGGAGGTCATGTGATCTTCTGTAGCGCCTAAAATACAAAAAATAAATTAAATACAATTACAAGAAATCAATAGGACGAGGGATAGACGATAAATATTTGGCCGTGTTCCACAATTACCATCTGGATCCACAAATATTTAAAAGGGACTTCTTTCATGTCACTTATACCATTCAACAGATTTAAAAAAAATGTATATTTTGAGTTACATCTAAAAGATAACAGGAAAGAAAAGAGTCGTCTTACGAAAGATTAATTCGATGTTACGATCTACGACGTTCGCCGCAGAAGAAGAAGAAGAATAAGAATAAGAAGAATAAGAAGAATAAGAAGAAGAAGAAGAAGAAGAAGAAGAAGAAGAAGAAGAAGAAGAAGAAGAAGAAGAAGAAGAAGAAGAAGAAGAAGAAGAAGAAGAAGAAGAAGAAGAAGAAGAAGAAGAAGAAGAAGAAGAAGAAGAAGAAGAAGAAGAAGAAGAAGAAGAAGAAGAAGAAGAAGAAGAAGAAGAAGAAGAAGAAGAAGAAGACGACGAGTGTTTGGACGCGAAGCTGATGAAACGTGGAGCAGTTTCAAAGTCTGTGTCAGAATCAAGTGAATCCATTTATTTAAAAAAAAAAAAGTGACGCAACCGCTGCCATTTGTCGGGCGAGTTCACCAGCAGCGACGGCTTCACTGCGTACATGCGTCGCTGGCCTGAGGGAGAATCTAACAGCGCGACAGAGCCGCGGATTTATCCACAGTCAGGAGGCGGAATTTAAGGAAACAAACGACTTGGAAAAGGCAGCCGTGGATGTCAGGACTGCAGAGGGAGTCCATCGCTGGGTCTTAAATAGCCGGTCGTAATGTTACGGCACTGGTGAGAGAATCCTCGCAGGAAGCCGAGGAGGGTTTTTAAGTTACAAAAAAACGATGTTGGTTCATTAGAGTTTGGCTCCCGAGGTCTCGTTTAGTTCGCCTCATGGGTGGGCCGGCGCGTTTCATTTAGTCGTTATCGGTTTAATTTATTTTATTCTTTAATTAAAACGTTTAATCCTTTACCTGGTTTAGTCTTTCCTCGAATTCAAAGTGAAATATATTTATCCATGTGCACCAAGAAGGTGACTCGAGTTAATGAGTCGTTACTGACTCAATCATCTCAAGAGTTAACAGTATTTATGATCATTATGGACCAGAGAAGACTTTTATTTTGAAGTGCTGTTTTTTTGTGAAGGAAGTTAAACCTGGTCAGGAGGCCGAGAGACTCACTTGCAATTGAATTGTTTTATTTATGAAGCAACTAAAGTACTTCATCGACCTGTTGTTGCTGCTGTGTGTGTGTCAAGTCAGTTAAACCCGGTCAGAAATCGGAGCGACTCCAGTCTGGGAAATGACCTCAAATGTGAGCTGTTGCAGTCAGTTAAACCTGGTCAAATGTCTGAGCGACTCCAGTCTGAAGCGTTCCCTCAATAGTGTGTGTGACTCAAAGGTTTGTTGCAAAGTGTGTTTATTTAACAAAGTAAGAGTGTTGTTGATGCTGTGTATGTCAAGTCAGTTAAACCTGGTGAAAAATATGAGTCACTCAAGTCTGGATAATTTACTCAAATTGGAGAATTTAAACAAACGTGTGTGACTCTATGTTTTTTTTTAAGCTCCTACAAATGTTGTGTACTTTGCAATGTCATACAGTTGTTGCTACTGTGTATATCAAGTCAATTAAACCTGGTCAGAAGCATGAGCGACTCCAGTCTGGATAATTTACTCAAATTTGTGCGACTTTAATGGGGTTTATTTTAAGCGGCTGCAAATGTTATGTACTTTACACAGTCATAGAGCTGTTGCTACTGTGTATGTCAAGTCAGTTAAACCTGGTCAGAAACACGAGCAACTCCAGTCTGGATAATTTACTCAAATTTGTGCGACTTTAATGGGGTTTATTTAAAGCGGCTGCAAATGTTATGTACTTTACACCATCATAGAGCTGTTGCTTCTGTTTATGTCAAGTCAGTTAAACCTGGTGAGAAGCCTGAGCGACTCCAGTCTGGATAATTTACTCAAATTTGTGCGACTTTAATGGAGGGTTTTTTTTAAGCTGCTGCAAATTTTGTGTACTTTACACCATCATAGAGCTGTTGCTTCTGTTTATGTCAAGTCAGTTAAACCTGGTGAGAAGCATGAGCGACTCCAGTCTGGATAATTTACTCAAACATGTGGGCCTTTAATGTCTTTTTTTTTTAAAGCTGCTGCAAACGTTGTGTACTTTACACAATCATAGAGTTGTTGCTACTGTGTATGTCAAGTCAGTTAAACCTGGTCAGAAGCCTGAGCAACTCTAGTCTGGATAATTTAGTCAAATGTATGTGACTTTAATGTCTTTTTTTTTTTTAAAAGCTGCTGAAAATGTTGTGTACTTCACATAGTTTGAGTGTTGTTAGTACTCTGTATCTCACGTCAGTTAAACCCGGTCAAGGGCCGGAGCGACTCCAGTCAAACTTTATTGTTTTTCTATCCGCAATTTCTCGACTCAAAAGAGTCCAGAAAAATTCAGAACCGTAGAGAGAGCCCCCTGGTGGACATCGGCATCAACACAACTCATTACCCGTAAAAAAAAAAATCTATTTTAAACTGTGGTTTCCTCTGCTACGGTAAACTCAGCAGCATTCAAACGCGTGCGGATGTTTTCCAATTACGGCGAGAGCTTGAGCGGAGATGTTTCTCTTAAACACGAGAAGCTCATTTGCCTTTATTGACTATAGGAGCGAGCGAGCGTCTCTCCCGGCGTTCCGTCGCCGGCTAATGAGATTATTAATGAGATCCTTATGAATAGTTGATATCACTCACGTGTATGTTGGGGGGGGGAGTGTCGGGGGAGACCCTGGGGGGGGGTTGAATATATTCCACGCTTTCGGTCCGGATTGAAAAGGAAAAAAAAAAATGGAAGATCGAACCCTGTCAGGACACGTCACAGTGGGATTTTGTGGAATCTGAAACTGACAATTAGGACCTTCGCCCCCCCGACCCCCCCGAACCTGCCGCTGTCACTCCCCCGTCTAAACATGCTTTGATAGACGTCTTTTGTCCGGCGAGTGCGGCCCGTTTATGACGCGCTGGCAGGAGTTGAAATGAAAGTGCCAGTAAAAGAGATTGGATTTTTTTTTTTTAAAGGATGGAATTACGGAGCGTCCTGACGCGATGGCCATTAGCTGATGCTGTAAACCGGAGCCAAGAACACAATGACGGAGCAGATCCTGCAGGAGTTTCTCATTTCTCAGGCCCAGGACTCTCTCTCTCTCTCTCTGGCCCGCGGGGGCTCGAGGCGCGAGTCTTAATGTGATCCGGAGTTAATCACACGAAAACTGTCCGGGAGGGTCCGGGATCGAGAGTGGTTTGGTAAATGAGTCGCAGCAATCAGAGCCGTGGATGCTCTAATCTGACGGCATAATATAGTCACAGGAGGTTAAACCTGGTTCGAAGTGGGAGCGACTCATGAACGACCGATGAATCATGCTTTTTTTTCTAATATAATTACATTTTTTGAGAATCAAATTGGCTTAAAATGTATCTTTTATTTAATATTTATTCAACATTTTCAACTCATATTTAAGTAGAAATTTAACTTTTATATATATATATATTATATAAGTTAAATTTCTACTTAAATATGAGTTGAAAATGTTGAATAAATATTAAATAAAAGATACATTTTAAGCCATGAAAGATTTTTTTATCCTTCGGACACATTTTGGGTTGTTAAGTTAAAATAATATTATTAAAGGATTATTGGATGTTCTTGTTTAATATTAACAGTTTTAAAGTCCTCTGGGTTTGAGTCTAAATGATTATTCTTGAATTATGCTATGAAACAAAAACCAGGAAGTTAAACCTGGTCAAAAGTGGGAGCAACTCATATCCACAATAAACCATGTTTTTGTTTTCTAATTTAAGGTTGTTGTTTTTTTTTTAATCACATTGGCTAAAAATTGATCTTTTATTTAATATTTTTTCATCATTTTCAACTTGTAGAATTTTTACTTTTTTATATATATAAAGTTTTTTTTTTATAGTTCGGACACATTTTGTTTTGGGTTGTTAAGTTAAAATAATATTATTAAAAGATTATTGGATGTTCTTGTTTAATATTAACAGTTTTAAAGTCCTCGGGGGTTGTGTCAAAAATGATGATTCTTGAATTATGCTATGAAAAAAAGCAGGAAGTTAAACCTGGTCAAAAGTGGGAGCGACTCATATCCACAATAAACCATGTTTTTGTTTTCTAATTTAAGGTTGTTGTTTTTTTTAATCACATTGGCTTAAAATTGATCTCTTATTTTAATATTGTTCAACAGTTTCAACTTTTATCCAAGTACACTTTCTACTTTTTGATATTTATACAAACCTTTTTTTTTAGCAATGTTTTATCATTGGACACAACTCGTTTTAGATTTTTATGTAAAAAGAATATTATAAACAGGAAAGATTATTACATTCTCTTGTTTTTATATTAGGAGATTTAACGTCTTTGGTAAAAATCTGAGTTTATGTCAAAATTATGAATCTATTATTTACAGTTTGAATAAATAATACACAATAATACATACATTCTTTATAACTTCACTACTTTTCACTGTTTTTTTTTCTTATTATTTTTATCATCTTATTTTTTAATATAAGTTTTCAACTTTTTAATGAACTAGAATTTAATGATTTGTTTTTTTTTGTTTGCATAAACATCATAGAATTGTTTATTAAAACTGATATGAAATAATTACATTTTAAGATTCCTTTTTTATAATAAGAATGTTAAAGTTTTCTGTATTAATATGTGCTCATGACAAAAAAAAATGCAATAATACTATGGTTACCATGAAACAAACACAGTTAAACCTGGTCAAACATTGGAGCAACTCATGTCCACTTTGGATTATATTATTAGGATTATTTCATTACTTGGTCAAAGGTAAAAAAATACTTTATTAATACACACGTTTATTTATTTATATATATATAGTTTTTTGACTCATTTTTTTGGTTTCTTGTTCATCTTAATGTAGTCATTAGTAATAGTAATTAGTAATAATTGTCGTGTTTTTACAAACAGTTGATTCTAGATCTACTGGCATTTATTCATTTTATGTTAAAAACACCAAAACCCGGTCGACGTCGCAGCTCGTCATTCATCTTCATCCAGCAAACGTTCTGAGAAGTTTAATCCGAGTGTTTGGCTCCTTCAGGAGGACGAGTCACTTCCATTCGTCCTGACGACTTAAAGACTTAAGACTTCTTAGTCTGGCAACATTCGGCCTTGACCTTTTCCCGCTGCTGATTAAAGCCTAAAAAAAGAAAGTCCTGGCAGACGAGTCGTTAATTTAAACGTCAGCTCCGCAGATAACAAGGGAGGAAAAAAAACATCCTTAGATCCGCGAGGAACCTTCGCGAGTGTTTTCAATGAATCATGAGTTTCATGATTCATTTATTAGTTCAACTCAAGAGAGTCTTAAGATACTTTTTAATCAAAATCTTTTTCTTGTTCGCCAAGAATACTTTATTTGTTTTATGTTCTTGTTTAACCCGGACTGAGGGACTCATCCTTTAATCGAGTCGTGAGTTTTATCAATATAATGAGTCACGTCCACTTCCTGTATAACATTGTGTCAAAGAATTCATCAATTTGCGACTCATGGGTCAAAATATCAAGTGAGAGTGAGTCTGTTGTTGTTCTATGAATACATGTATCTACTGAGTTTATTAAGAACTCCGGTTTCCTCTCGTACAAATGGCTCCTAAACAGATCCCCGAGTCTGGTTCTGCTCGAGGTTTCTGCCTAGTTTTTACTGCCGAACTCTCTTGCTCTCATTGTTGATTATGAGTCGTTTAATATGATATTTGTATTTTTTAGGTTTGAGAAAAACTGAATCGATATATTTTCTCGATTTTACATTTTGAGGCGTTTTCTAAACAACAATTTTTTTTTCATATTTTTATGGTTTGTATTTCAAAACCTGCATTTTCAATCATTTTATTTATTTATTTTTAGGATTAACTTAGAAATATTTACTTGCATTTGTTCTTTTTTATGTCGCAATTCAAATTCAAGGCTCTAGATGGCAGCAGTCGTTACGTCCTCCGCAGATAAAGGAACAAAAGATCCCGGCGATGACTGAGGACGAGAGGATACAGTCGACTCCTGCAGCTCCTAAAGCTGATGTTTGGACATATTTTGGTTTGAAAACAAAAGAAAGAAGTTACGACTTCGTCAAGAGTCATGTGGTCTGGAAATTCTGCAACACCAGAGTCAAGTACTCGACAATACTACACATATATACTTGTTACTACAGTATCACAATATATCGTATCATTTCCCATTTAATTTGATATGTATTGTATCACCAGCTTGTTGCCAATACACAGTATTACAAATTACAAAATGTTAGTTTCTAAAGAGAGACATTTAGTACATTTTCTAATGTTTTTTATTACTGAGGATAAGAGGATACAGTGACTCCAGCAGCTTCTAAAGCTGATGTTTGGACACATTTTGGTTTCTAAACAAATGAAAGCAGTTACAACTTCATCAAGAGTCATGTGGTCTGTAAATACTACAACACCAGAGTCAAGTACTCGACAATACTACACGTATATACTTGTTACTACAGTATCACTATATATCGTATCGTTGCCCCTGGTATTGTGATATGTATCGACAAATAAAATGTACGAACTGACCTCATGACATAAATTTATATTTTCATTTTGGTTTGTCCCCAGAACAAAGACACTGTGGCTGGATGTTGACGAGACCAGGTCGACCTTCAAATCCCCCCAAAACCCCCCCGCAAGGCAGAAAAGTCAACCAACCCCATGTTCTCAAAGTCAAGCGCGACTCCTCCCATGTCGGAACCTTCCTCTTGCTTATGAAGACGTCAACCTGAAAATAACTCGGCGCCGCTCAACACTGAGCCGCGATGAATAAATCACCGCCGTGTTTAAAATATTCATTGTTGGGAAAGAGAAACTAACACACACCAAAAAAAAAAAAAAACACAAATGGATAAAATCTGGGCACATCGCGCCGCGGCGCCTCGAGGGCGTCGGTTATCAATTTCTCCCTCCGAGCGACTCATCAAACATGGAGGAGTGCGAGCGAGAGGATGAGCGTCGTCACGCCTCGGGTCGTCGGTCTGAATGAGGCGGCGGCTGATAAGTGCGTGTAGCTCATTAGCTCGGTGATAGCGTCGCTGCGTCTTCTGTAGACGGGTTAGTTAACCCGCATCACAGCTCGCGCGCTCTGGTTACTGTACGCCGCTAATCGTTTCCACCCAACATTGTTTCTGTCATATACGGTAAACCCAGTTAAAGCGGCGCTACGGAAGAATGAAAATATGTCTTTGTGGCTGTGTGCAGTGTTGTGAAAACTGAAGTGGCGCCACTTTTCCTCTTCCTGGAACCATGAAGAAGTCATTCATTCATTCATTCATTGTCTAGCCCTTTATCCCGGGGTCAGGGTCGCAGGGAGACTGAAGACTATCCCAGTATCATAGGGCGAGAGGCAGGGGACACCCTGGACAGGACGCCAGGGTGTAGCAAGGCACACAAAGACAGACAACCATTCACACACGCTCTCATACCTACGTACAATTTTCTCAAAGTTCTCAATGAACCTCTGTATGTTTTTGGTCTGTGGGAGGAAACCGGAGTGCCCGGAGTAAACCCGCGCAACACGGGGAGAACACCAAGAAGTCTTGATAATTCATCAAAGATCGGTAATGAAAGCAATTGTCGTCTCCGGCCTCCTAACAAGTCAAATTGGTCACTGCCGGGCAAAGCTGCTTCAGCCCGAAAAGATCTGGAACACTGAGGGCCACTAGGATCCGCGAGAGGTACCGGGTCAAGAAGTTGGACATGCGTTCACTAGTCCGTTGTGAGTAGGTCTTCATAGATACCGTAGTCTGCAATCTTCCTTCTGCCAGTTCCGGTAAAAGGAAGATTGCAGCATTCACAGTTGGACTCCTTAAAGACCTCACTGGGCTCTACTCCAAGCGCCGTCCAGATGACCGATCTGCCTGAATTCACCACGCTAATGAACTTCCCCTGAAACTCCCTCCGATACCCCGACACCTGTACCTCTATATGAACTCCAGCCTGTGGAGCCAATTTCTGTGTCTTTATACCAAAAGAGTCAAAATTGCCAAATCTTCATCAGTCAAATTCAAAAGACTTCTTTGGTCCTTTTTTTTCCTGCCTGGCCAACCTGTCCAAAGGGAACAACCTCAAAAAGAATATTTCAGTATCAAAAGCACCCGACTTGCCATCTGGGCCGAGAGCCACGTTTTCGGACTCTTTTACCTTACCAATTGCTAATTTTGGTTTAAGCTACCGCCGCGGCGCTGAAGGGTGCACAACAGTCCAGGATCTAAGGGGGGTGATGGAGGGCGAAGGCACTCTGCGGTTCAATCCCTCA
Organism: Callionymus lyra; assembly: GCF_982586985.1. NCBI lineage: Eukaryota > Metazoa > Chordata > Actinopteri > Syngnathiformes > Callionymidae > Callionymus > Callionymus lyra. The sequence continues at coordinate 17,620,088 of NC_141833.1, forward strand.
ATCCCCCAGAAGCCGATTGCGATTCACTCCGTCATTAATCATCAATCGACTACGCCACGCCAAGATGGCCGACTGGATTCTCTCCAGTCGCGTCGATACCACCCCCCCCCACACACACACCCGCGGCCCCGAAACGGCGTCCGGCGTAAGAGCGAAGCGATAGCTCCTGTCAAAAAAAAACGCTCGGCGTTGGCTCCTGATTGAAAAAGTCCTAATTATACCGGCGGCTCTCGGCGGGCGCGGAAAATAAAGCAGTAACGCGAGGAGATGAAGTGTCTGAGAGCGTCGGGGGTGAGAGAGGCGTCTATTTTAAGAGCCGCTTTTTCCAACCATTTCAATAAATATCTCACACTTACATCAGCTCGTCCTGCTCCGGCGGCAGACCTTCCCTAAGTGGAAGACTCGGGATTTAAGTACAGTAGACGCAGGTCTGAGGAGCAGCACTGTGAGGAGAAGATGTTCAACCGTTTTTATGATGGGTTTTAGTTAAGAATATTTGTGTTTCGTTCACACGAGCTGAAGGTTTGGACGTTTGACCTTAAATTTACACTGAAATATTCAAAATAACGGTTTTTCTTTTCTGTTCTCAGAATTATTGAAATGTTTTTATTTGAATAAATGATGCCATTGATTCCTTTTCAAAGTGTGAACCTTGTTTTTTTTACTCATTAGTAGATGTAAGAAGAATATTTTGATTAAAGATTACATTTGTTTGATTATAGTTGAAAATTGTTTGATTCCAGTTTAAAAAATTGTTTGATTATAGTTGAAAATTGTTTGATTATAGTTGAAAATTGTTTGATTGAAGTTGAAAATTGTTTGATTCTAGTTGAAAATTGTTTGATTTTAGTTGAAAATGGTTTGATTATAGTTTAAAAAATTGTTTGATTCCAGTTTTAAAAATTGTTTGATTCTAGTTGAAAATTGTTTGATTCTAGTTGAAAATTGTTTGATTTCAGTTGGAAATTATTTGATTTTAGTTGAAAACTGTTTGATTCTAGTTAAAATTGTTTGATTCTAGTTGAAAATGGTTTGATTATAGTTGAAAATGGTTTGATTATAGTTGAAAATTGTTTGATTATAGTTGAAAATGGTTTGATTATAGTTGAAAATGGTTTGATTATAGTTGAAAATGGTTTGATTATAGTTGAAAATTGTTTGATTCTAGTTGAAAATTGTTTGATTATAGTTGAAAATTGTTTGATTTCAGTTGGAAATTATTTGATTTTAGTTGAAAACTGTTTGATTATAGTTGAAAATTGTTTGATTATAGTTGAAAATTGTTTGATTATAGTTGAAAATTGTTTGATTCTAGTTGAAAATTGTTTGATTATAGTTGAAAATTGTTTGATTTCAGTTGGAAATTATTTGATTTTAGTTGAAAACTGTTTGATTCTAGTTAAAATTGTTTGATTCTAGTTGAAAATGGTTTGATTATAGTTGAAAATGGTTTGATTATAGTTGAAAATTGTTTGATTATAGTTGAAAATGGTTTGATTATAGTTGAAAATGGTTTGATTATAGTTGAAAATTGTTTGATTATAGTTGAAAATTGTTTGATTATAGTTGAAAATTGTTTGATTTCAGTTGGAAATTATTTGATTTTAGTTGAAAACTGTTTGATTCTAGTTAAAATTGTTTGATTCTAGTTGAAAATGGTTTGATTATAGTTGAAAATGGTTTGATTATAGTTGAAAATGGTTTGATTATAGTTGAAAATTGTTTGATTATAGTTGAAAATGGTTTGATTATAGTTGAAAATTGTTTGATTCTAGTTGAAAATTGTTTGATTCTAGTTGAAAATTGTTTGATTATAGTTGAAAATTGTTTGATTTCAGTTGGAAATTATTTGATTTTAGTTGAAAACTGTTTGATTCTAGTTAAAATTGTTTGATTCTAGTTGAAAATGGTTTGATTATAGTTGAAAATTGTTTGATTATAGTTGAAAATGGTTTGATTATAGTTGAAAATGGTTTGATTATAGTTGAAAATTGTTTGATCATAGTTGAAAATTGTTTGATTATAGTTGAAAATGGTTTGATTATAGTTGAAAATGGTTTGATTATAGTTGAAAATGGTTTGATTATAGTTGAAAATTGTTTGATTATAGTTGAAAATGGTTTGATTATAGTTGAAAATGGTTTGATTATAGTTGAAAATTGTTTGATCATAGTTGAAAATTGTTTGATTATAGTTGAAAATGGTTTGATTATAGTTGAAAATGGTTTGATTATAGTTGAAAATGGTTTGATTATAGTTGAAAATGGTTTGATTATAGTTGAAAATTGTTTGATCATAGTTGAAAATTGTTTGATTATAGTTGAAAATGGTTTGATTATAGTTGAAAATGGTTTGATTATAGTTGAAAATGGTTTGATTATAGTTGAAAATGGTTTGATTATAGTTGAAAAATGTTTGATTATAGTTGAAAATTGTTTGATTATAGTTGAAAATGGTTTGATTATAGTTGAAAATGGTTTGATTATAGTTGAAAATGGTTTGATTATAGTTGAAAATTGTTTGATCATAGTTGAAAATTGTTTGATTATAGTTGAAAATGGTTTGATTATAGTTGAAAATGGTTTGATTATAGTTGAAAATGGTTTGATTATAGTTGAAAAATGTTTGATTATAGTTGAAAATTGTTTGATTATAGTTGAAAATGGTTTGATTATAGTTGAAAATGGTTTGATTATAGTTGAAAATGGTTTGATTATAGTTGAAAATTGTTTGATCATAGTTGAAAATTGTTTGATTATAGTTGAAAATGGTTTGATTATAGTTGAAAATGGTTTGATTATAGTTGAAAATGGTTTGATTATAGTTGAAAATGGTTTGATCATAGTTGAAAATTGTTTGATATAGTTGAAAATGGTTTGATTATAGTTGAAAATGGTTTGATTATAGTTGAAAATGGTTTGATTATAGTTGAAAATTGTTTGATTATAGTTGAAAATTGTTTGATTACAGTTGAAAATTGTTTGATTATAATTGAAAATGGTTTGATTTTAGTTGAAAATGGTTTGATTATAGTTGAAAATTGTTTGATTACAGTTGAAAATTGTTTGATTTCAGTTGGAAATTATTTGATTCTAGTTAAAACTGTTTGATTACAGTTGAATTTTCTTAATTAAAGTTGAAGATTGTTTGAATTGAAGGAGACCTCCTGAGAGATCAATAAAGTTTTACCTTACCTTAATTGTGAGCATATAAAGAGTTAAGGACGAGGTAAAGAAGAGAGTGCAGGCAGGACTCCATACTGTATACAATAAAACAGATAATTTTATAAGGAAGCACAAGTAGAGCTACATGAACATCTCATAATCCAGTCTTCAGAGGAGAATATAAAGTAAGTAATTAATTTTTATTTGTATAGCGCTTTTCCAGACCAGGGTCACAAGTTGTCATGTGTTCAGTGAAGTGTCGACGCCTCTGATTGGTCAGGAAGAGTCGAGTACGTTCTGTGAGTGACGGTGACTCATCCTGACTTTTCTGAAGTTCATCTTCTTCACTTCAGTCTTATTTTTAAACAACAGAGAGTTTTCCATTCATCGCGGCCGTCATCGTCTCTTTAACGTCTTTTGTTAGCGTGACCTCGGCGGCGGCGCTGACAGCAGACGAGCGAAGACTGACGGTGGTTCGACCCGAGATCCTGTTCCGAGGTTGATCCGCTCCTCGCTGTGAATCTCATCGGGTTAATAAGCTGTATATTCAGCTGCTGCACCTGCATGATGGTGTCGTCGCCTTCGCACGTTTGTGTTGTTTGTCATCAAACTGTTGGCTCGTAATTACCGTTCAGATTCTCACCCGCGTCCTTACTCTCGGAAATTACACTATTTTCAAAAGTGTATTTTCGTCTCATTTACAAGTCGGAAGTTGCAGCTTCAAACGACAAGTTTTGTTTGTGTTTCTTTAGAGGAAAATGATGTCGAAGATTTCGGGATGATTAAACTTAATTAATCAGTTGATATATGAGAAAAGGAAGTGAGATTTTCAAAATAAATGGTAATATTCAGTATCAACAGAGATTGAAGTTGAAAATATAAAAAAAGGAAGTTGTAAAAAATAAATAAAATATTTATTCTAATAAGAAAAATAAAGGGATACATCTAAATTTTTATTTTTGATCGTCTACTGATTACTTTTTAGAGTTTATTCCTTTTATAGTAAAAAAAACAATTTGAATTATTGGACTCAAATCCCCCCCCCACCCCCCAAAAAAGATTTTGGGATTGTTATTTTTTACCCAAAATTCCTACTTTTTGATTTTTTAACCTTGAAAATGTGTCATTAATAATTCAGACTTGAGAATTTTATAAAACTCATTATTTTTAAACAGTATTTTAAATATTTTTTTTATATTTCACAATATTAAATAAAATTTAACATTTACAGTGGTTTTATACATTTTTTTGTTGTTTTTTGCAGGAAACGACATAATTACACTGAAAATGTGACAGAAAACTCAAAATAAACAAATATGTGGAAACAAGGAAATGTAATGTTACTCAAAAATAAATCGTTTTTAATCGTAATTTTCTGAATCCATTTTTTTCTTTCATCCAACTTTTAATAATACATTTTGTTACCTCTGTTCCCAAAATAAAATCTTTAAAATTGGATTCCCTGATTTATATATAATATTTTTGACTAAAATATATATATATATTTTAAATAATTAAGTCTTTCTATCTTAAAACATTGCTTTATATTTTACAATAGTTATTTCCGTCTGTATCTCGACAGGTGATACAGTCCATTTTACAGGCTCAGATTTTCAGTTAAATTTTTCTATTCCCAGCCTTCATCGTGGCGTCAAGAGTGGGATCACTTCCTGAGCTGCACTTGTATGAGGCGCTGGTGTCTCGAGGAGGAGCTCTGATGAAACTCCCCCATCATTAGCGAGCCTCCTCTCCTCTCCTCTCCTCCTCCACTGTACTCTCTCCTTCCCTCCGTCTGCCTCCCTCCTCCTCCTCGGCTAATCAGCTTATCCTATGTGTGTCCAAGCCTCAGTGTCTGCGTTCGTCCTCTCTTTGTCTCTGGATTCATTCAGCAGGGAGATTAGAAATGCCTATTTGCCGCTTTGTCTTCCAGGCCGAGGCGGCGCTCCTCGTCAGACGCTCCTCGTCAGACGCTCCTCGTCAGACGCTCCTCGTCAGACGCTCCTCGTCAGATGCTCCTCATCAAACGCCCCTTAACTCCGACGGCGAAGAGCCTCCGACGCTCGATGATCTCAAGTCGAATCCAGAGATTGACAAGTTTATCTTCCCGTTTTAACGTTTAATCCCAGTTTTTTCCGAGTCGAGGTGCTAACCGATATTAATACATCATCAACTCCAGTGTGCCCTGGGTCTGCCCCGGGGCCTCCTCCCCGATGGAAGATTATCTTCGTGCGTCGTTCATCGACTCGAAGGATGTTAGCTTAGCATCGTAGCGCCAGTTTTCGACGCTCTCGCCATCTGATCGAAGTTTAAACAAGTTTGAAAGTGTCTAGAACTCGTTAAATATAAACCTCAAATATTTTATTTTTTAAATTAACACAAATATTCAAAGCTTTTGTTCATTTTTGTGATGCAATTAAACTTCCAGCCATTAGATGGCAGCAGTCATCACGTACTGCACAGCTATTGGGACATTAAAATGCAAGCAAGATTCATCTAATGACTGAGGACTAGAGGATACAGTCGATTCCAACAGCTTTTAGAGGTTATATTTGGACATATTTTGTTTTTCAGTTCTATTAGTTTTAATAAAAAAGAGTTGAACGATTACAAGATGTCACTAAAATCCAGTGTCTCCTACAATCGTTGCGAAAAATACACAAGTGTATCGAAATATATTGCAATCGGATCATGTAGTCTTACTCCAGACTACACCGTAATATTTGTGCGCAATTTTTGTAGTTTTCCTCCTCAAGTCACTGTAGTATTACTCCACAAGGCTACATAGTATTCCGCCGCAAGGGTACATAGTTTTACTCCACAATTCACCGCAGTGTTACTTCACAATACACCATAGTATTACTCTGCGATTCTTGTTGTTTTACGCCACAATTCACTGTAGTATTACTCCACAATACACCATAGTATTACTCTGCGATTCTTGTTTTCTTACTCCACAATTCCCCACAGTATTACTCCACAATACACCATAGTATTACTCTGCGATTCTTGTTGTTTTACTCCACAATTCAACGCAGTATTACTCCACAATACACCATAGTATTACTCTGCGATTCTTGTTGTTTTACTCCACAATACACCATAGTATTACTCATAGATTCTTGTTGTTTAACTCCTCAAGTCACTGTAGTATTACTCCACAATTCACCGCAGTGTAACTCCACAATACACCAAAGTATTACGCCACGGTTCTTGTTGTTTTACTCTTCAAGTCACCGCAGGATTACTCCACAATACACCATAGTATTACTCTGCGATTCTTGTTGTTTTACTCCACAATTCACCGCAGTATTACTCCACAATACACCATAGTATTACTCTGCGATTCTTGTTGTTTTACTCCACAATTCACCGCAGTATTACTCCACAATACACCATAGTATTACTACGGGATTGTTGTCGTTTTACTCTTCAAGTCACCGTAGCATTACTCCGCAATTCACTGTAGTATTACTCCGCAAGGCTACACAGTATTACTCCACACTTTACCGTAGTTTTACTCCTCAAGTCACCATACTATTACTCTGCAAGGTTATAGTATTTACTCCGCGATTCTTGTAGTATTACTCCGTGAGTCACCGTAGTATTAGTCTTGGAGCGACTGTTGTATAACTCGCTGTCAATCAAGTCTGAAAACTTGATTGACGGCACAGTCTCGTCACCTCAGACCGAAAGACAAACATCATTGGTCAACAGCAGCTCCCGTCACCTGCAGACATGTTTATATCCGTGAAAGATGAACTCAGGGGAGGAGATCAAAAATAAATATAAACGTTTATCGATTGTTCTTTTTACGGCTTGATATCCGTGTCACCGTCCGCATGTCGACGTTCGACGCCGGCGTCTATTGTGAGTTCGATAACAAGCGGCTTTAGCCGAGTAAACCCAGAGACGGTGAACAACACACGGATAATCTTCTAAGAGCCTTTACCCAGCGTGACGCCACATGTTTATTAGCATCAGTGTTGCAGCTCTGGAGGAAAACATCATCGATCCTCGGCCGCTCCACTCCCCGGCCGTCCTGACGCGCTGACAGAGATGCAGCTGGGCGTGGCAGCGCCGCCGGAACGCCGTCATAATGGACGCGTTGGCCGAGAGCTCCAGGAACAGAAGGCTGCTCAGCATAAATAATTCACTGTTATGTATCAGGGAGGAGGGGGGGGGGGTGGGGGAAAAAGCGATTAGCTCAGCAAATCAATGGCGGAGCAGAGGAGTGGACTGGACACCGCCACCTCCGGACCTTCCAAGAAAAAGGAAGAGGCCCGGACGTCCTTCAACCGTAAGGGAGGTCCAGACGAGAAACAACGTGTCGTGACCCTCGGTCGTCTGAAGATACGTCTCCGATTTCTTTGAAAGTCAAAGTCAGACAAGGACGTCCCTTTTCTCCACGTCTCCCCGGAGACCACTCCAGAAGGAAATAGAGAAATAAAGTGATCGAAGGCTTTTCCTACAAGTGTGGGGTTCAGTCGTACTCTAAACTCTTCTCTTGTGTCATTAAGTACTTATTATTGTGTTATTACAGTGTTATCTTTGATGTCTTTGCGCTCGATGGATCTACTGACTCCTTTAAGAAACATCTTAAGACGTTTCTATTTGTTAAGGCTTTTCCTTGATTTTCTGGAACTCCTGTGTTGTTCTCAGTATTATCTTGATCTTTAAAGTATGTACTTTTTTTTAGTATTGTTTTGATTGTTAAAGCGCTTTGTGACCCTGGTCTGGAAAAGCGCTATATAAATAAATATTACTTACTTACTTACTTGTATCTGTACAAAGTTTTTATTTTACCGTCAACCCGCAGTAGTCCCCATGTACTGTTGGTAGAATTATTTATGTATATTTGTTGTTGATACTACTGTAGTTCATGGTATAACTGTTTGTTCATCTGTTGTCGACTTTTTCGTTTGGTACTTTTGTTAACTTTTGTCTCCCTTGTTGCTTCAACCCATGTCCTTTATGTCCCTGTTGTTGATTTTATTGTTGTTTTTAAATCACAGTTGAGAGTATTATTTTGTCTCTATTGCGGGCTGTTGGTCCGACAGTTGTACGATTGTTGTTGATGGTTATTTTTGTCATTCCTTTTTCCGTTCATTTTTTTGTCACTGTTGATGGTACAACTACTGCCATTTTTCCCTACTTGTTGGTACGACTGTTGTTTTGATCACTATTAGTTAGTTCCATTGTAGTTTTTGTCACCGTTATTGGTACTGTGGCGATTTTTATCCCTTTTGTCAGTTCTGCCGTTTTATTTTGTCCTGCTGTTGGTAGGACTTTTGTTGTTTTTATATAGTAGCGTTTTTTGTCATTGTGTTGTCATTTATATCACGGTTTTCATTACTTTTCTTTAACTTTACTTTTGGTAGTTTGCGCTGTTGTTATTTTGACACTGTTGTTGGAACGACATGTTGACACAGCTTTTGTCACCGTTGTCAGTTCTTGTATTATTGTCTCTATTGTTGGTGACAATCATTGTGGTTAGTTGTATCGCTTGTAGCTATTGTTTGTACCGTTCATTGTTATTGTTGTTACCAGTGTAATATTCTGTTGCTGTAAACAACTGTTGTTTATTGTCGCTGGTGTTTTTTAGTTCTTGTCATTTTTTTTCCAACTGTTCCCATACGTTGTCCCTGTTGTTATTAATATCACTGTGTTCGTCTGTGTCTTTGGTTCCATTGTTGTCAAGGTTGTTTCTCCGCCGCCACAAGTGCGACTGTTCTCTCGCTGTTAAATAGTGTAGAAATGAGGGACGTCCACGTCGGGGACTCATGTCCGTCCCTTTACTGCCGAAGACAAAGGAATAATTCATTATTTGATCCGAGCTCTTGAATAATTCATGGCCTCTTCTGGAAATAGAGGGAACTCTATTTTCCTCCGTGTTCTTCTTATGCAGAGATTAAACATTGAGCTTCTATTGAATTCTTGCTAAATGGCTGCGATATCCATATTTGCCGCGACCTCCCTGCGCTTCCACTTGACGTATCAATCTCCGCAGCTGGACGGGCAGCCGGCCACCGAGTTGGGTAATGTCTCTCGGAAGGACACGGCTCAGGCGTGTGCTCTTGGCTCGACTGGTTCCGAGCGATTCGTCCAGTTCCCCCCCAGGGGGGGGGGCTCCGGCGGTGAGGTTTTCGGCAGACTTACTGCACGCCGTGAACCTCTCATCCCTCACTGGCTTTTGGCAATCTCGGCAGCCCCCGACGTCGCTCCGGAGGAGGGTGTTTGCATTCTTGATGAGCGACACGCCTCCTAGCTTATCCGCCGCCGCGACGCTGAGCTGAGGGCTCGAGGCTTCCTGCGAGGCCGGTAATGAATAAAGATTAAAAGGACACTGGCGGTGCGCGGACGGGGTTCGTTTCTGTGGCACGACTTCCTGGCGGTGAAGATCTTCGTCGCGGTTCACTTCCATCCTGCCGCAAAATGGGCACCGACCAAAACCCGGGACCCTTTACCCGTTGGCCCGGCGCCCCACTTCCTGTGTGTGCGCCGCCGTCGTTTTTTTTGTTGTTGATTTCCGTCGTGCCAAGACGGAGGGACATTTGGTCGGTACACATTGCGGCTAACGCACAATAGCAGGAGGCGATTTGGAGAGGAGGAACTCTGCCTGTTAACAAGGCTGACTGATAAGCGGCGGCTCATTAACAAGCAGAGGTACACAGAGCCGCTGGGAATTAGCGCCTAGCCACTGCGACATTAATAAGCAGCCGAAGCCATTTTTTTTCCTCCCTTTTCGGCTCCACTGGCACAAGACTAAACCAGTTGATTTTGGACGGCGGCTCATGTTTGTCGCAGGCACTTGTTACCTGACGGAAGGGAAAAGAGCTCCGGGCCTTGTTAGCCACCATCCTCCACATCTGGGGGGGGGCGCCGGTCTATTATCTCCCCCCTTTCTCGTCCTTGTTATGGGGGTTCGTGCGTCAGACACCGAGTCGAGATTGCAGTCGATTGTCTTGAAGACTCATTAAACTCAAAGTGCACAAGAGTTTCTAATCAACCGCCGATTGTTACAGAATCTTGTGAGCCTTCGATTTTTGATTTTTTTTTTCCGACCACGAGGATGTTGAAATAATAGATCAGCTTCAATCACAAGGAGACGTATAATCGACTTCAACCCAAGCCCAGAAGACAGCGTGTCACGAGAAACATGAGCGACTTGACTAGAACGTTGTTGTGTGACTCCCAGTGTTATTTTGCTTTTATACTTTTAACAAATATTACTGTTTGACTAGACTTGCTTAACCAGCATCAAGCTACAAACACCACTTCCTGCTTCCTTACGTACTACTTTATTAACAATTAACACGATATTTTGCTTTTTGACTTTACTAACTTCATCAAGACTTCCTGTTTATTTCTGAAAGAGATCAAAACGGACCTGGACTTGCAGAAAATCCCTGAAAGATGTTGAACTCCTTTAGCCTGCCGTCAAAGGGACTCTCAGATGTGTGGTATTTGCAAATCACAATTTTCAGCAAATGAGAACTGACAAGTTTTGGGACTCGCTCGGAGAAACTAAGGTCACAGGAAGTGATAGGTCTCCTTGTACTTGCCTTTTTCAATTTTATTTTTTTGTAATGAATCAAGAAAACGGGTCGGAGCCAAAATCCACCTTTAAAACATAGCTTTGAATCATATCTCTTATGAAACATTCTTGCTGCAAATCATCTGTCAATATTAACATTTCCGTCACTCGAGAAAAAGACACTATTCCCTGGAGACCTCCGGTAATTTTATATAATCACACAATATTTATATTAGATAAAACTAATCCCGTGTGAATCCAAATGTCTGCGTTTGTAATTATGCATATATGCCACTGTAACTGACTTCTAGGCACTCGCCATTGTGTTAATATTTACTTCCGCTCTTTTATTTTGAAGTGGTTGAAAAGGAAGTAGATGGAGTTCATTGTTGTTGAGGTGTGTATTCCACATTACAAAAGTAAAGAAGAAGTGCGCGCTGCAGAGCTACAAACTAAGTTCCAGCCTCGTTGTTTCCCATACGAATGCACTCGGTTACACTACTGTAACAGACTGTGTCTCTTCTGCAAGAATAATGTTGGGTCAAATTTATGTGCAGGGCAGCGCCCCCTTGCTGTTGAGCGTCTGCACAAGTTGAGAAACAAAAGAAAATAAACGGTTGTTCACTTGTAACTTTCTCTTTCAGTTACATGCACTCCTTTTTACATCTGTATCTCTAGGTAATAACAGTAAAAATGACTATTTTAAAAACATTTCTTATCCCGTGTGAATGCCGTTAAAATAATGCAGATGAGGGGGGAGTTATTTACAAAACACAGAGGTCCCTAGGTAATACTTATCCCGTACGAATAGGACTTAGGATACAACATGTTCTAGTCTTTTCCAACTGTCCACTATTCAGCTATTGATCAGTCATTTTTATCAACTACGAAAACAATTTCCGTGTGTTTGGACCACCTGGTCACGACCCCATTTCAGTACATATATGCAACCCATCTTACAGCGTTCCTCAGAAACCTTCAATCCATTCAATTTCCGCTGACATCAGCTGGAAAGTTCTCAGCATCGGTTGGGAAATCGTTGGGTTTTCAGCCGTAAGAGTCCGGCGTCGGTTCACGCTCGGATTACCCTTCTGCTCAGATCAACATCGGGGGCCTCTGATGTGTTCTTCTCCGTCCACATTTATCTCGGGAGTCTGAAGAAGCCGGCGCTCAGGTCTCGGGGAATGAGAGCGGCCCCTCTGCCCGGGCGGCTCCTACGATTTCAATCAATGATATCTGACAAGCGATACCGCGAGAGATCAAACAAAAGCCCCCCGAACAAGCCTCGCTCCTCCAGAAGCATATTCCTGTCATCCTCGGTGCTCCCTTCTTCTCTCATCTTTGGAGTGCGCCGTTGACAGGATCAGTTTTGTGATCACAAATTGAGGTCTGATTGGTTTGTATTCGTTCGCAACAGATTCACATCTGGCAGAAAACCAATTATTTCTCCTGTTCATCATTCTGATTAATTAAGGCGCCGTGGCTGATTGATTAAACTCCCGATGAAGCTCCGACCGTGAGCGCCGGCGCCCTGGGGATGATTTGCATCTCGCATTACGCTCATCCCCATTCTCCTCGATGTTGGCGTGTATCTCATCTAGACGGGCGCGGAACATTGCCAATGCACGGGTGACACTTTGGGGGTGGCGGGGCGAGGGGGAGGCGACAACCTTCCTGGTTATTACAGGCGGTAAACGGGTGGGACTTACCCAGAAGGCAATTCCTTGATTGAGTCATCTGTTTTGGGTTTTAATGGCGTGGCGTACCCGGGAGAGTCACATGTTTATGTGGACCGGAATGTCTCTTGAACTAGTGGGGTTTGAAAGAATTCACCAGGACCTTAGCGTTGACCCGGGCCCATCCCTAACCCAGTGCAAGGATCTTACCAACTGTAACTCTTTGATATTTAAATGTATCGAAAGATTAATTATTATTATTTAAAAAAGGATCCTTTACTTGCTAATACTCCATTTAGACTTTAGAGTTATGTAAACACGCTAACATTAGCATGTAGCTCACATAAACTTCTGCTGTGTCTCAAATCGCATACTAGCGTACTCAAAGTTAGTATTTTTAGTCATCTCAATTCTTAGTATGGGAAATTTAGTTCTCCATACACACTAAATTGTCACTAAAACGCCCAAAAAACTGAGTATGGTTCGATGGACACTATCAACCCTAAACGGCTCCATCTTAGTGACGTTGTAAACGGAAGTTACGTCATATATAAATGCATATATATTCATATACTTACAGGTGCATTTTCAGCCAGCAGTAGAAGGATAAACACGTCTTTAGTGCTGATACCGGCGTAAATATCTCGCGAATATTTCGATCCTCATATTTTCTTTATTACTTTTTCCAAACTTGCAAAACTTTCTGCCAGCAGGTGTCGATAGCGTTCAAACAGCCGGTTGCAACCATCGTTAAATAATAGTAGAAGAAGCAGCTGTCACATCATTTCCTGTTAGTGTGTAGCAGCAGAGTTTGATTTGAGACATACATCTGTGGAGAATTTCCGTACTAGTTAGTATCTACACTATCCTGATGCATACTAACTTCTAGTATACTAAGAGAAGTATGCGATTTGAGACACAGCAATGTAGTTAACATAAGCTTGTAGCTAACATTAGCATATAGCTCACATGAGCATGTAGCTCACATGAGCATGTAGCTAAGGGTGTGTCCCAAATCTTGAGTGCACGAGTGGGTCCCGATGGGCAGTGTGTGAAAATTGAGTGTGCGATGAGCACTCGATTGGCCAGAAAATTGAGTGTGGATCGATGGACAGTTTCCACCCTTCACAGCCGCCATCTTAGTGACGTAGACGACGCTAAACCAGGGGTGATCAATTAAATTCCCACTGGGGCCACATTATATACTGTGACTGTTGTGAGGGGCCGTCAATCCACAGGAGAGGAGCGAAGAGTTAAAATATGACAGGAAAACTTTGAAAGAAACAAAGAAAGTAAGAATAGTAAATAAAGAAATATGAGCATAAAATAAACCTGGCAAAACTGGTCAAAAGACTTATAAACCTTTCACGTAAAATAAACTGATGGGAAAATAACTTATTCCACTAAATATGATGTCAATAATTTCGATGAAGAAACTTTCATAAACTAAAAATCAGAAACGAAAACAATATATATATATTTAGAGTTAATACACTAATAAATGCAATATTAAATTGTAAGCTGTTGGAAATAATGTCTATGTTCGACCTCTTGAGGGTCCGCACTTTGCCCAGGTCTGCTCTAAGGGTATGGTCGACCCAGATCCCGATCGACAGTAAGCCTGTGGATTGTGTTCACGCTGCCTTAAGTCAGTTTTATAGTTGTACTCTCAACCCACGGGGGGCTGCATGAACACAGTCAAAAGGAAGAACTTTCCAAAGGTCTAACTCAGGGCAGCAGAGTGTCTTTGGCTTCTGTGATGCCTCAGAAAATCGCCCGTCGGGCTCACAGTACAATGCTGGAGCCAAATAACCAAAGAACAACTATTCGTGCGGCCACAGGGGCCAAGTCCAGACTCGAGGAAAAAAAAAGACAGTGTGGCCCCAAAAGTAGTCCAGAGGACAAACAGGAGCTGAGAAAGAAACCCCTCAACACAGCAAGAGAATACATTCATGACACATCTTCTCACATTTCTGACCTTCCTAAAAACCGGCGGCAGAAATATTCACCGCACAGGCGCTTACGGCCGACAGCCCGACTCCCGTTTAAAGAGGAGTGTGCGCGGAATTTCAGTGCGATCCCGGACCAGGCTCCAACAGGTTCAATGACTCGCTCAGAAAGAATGCCTGTAGGGGGATTCTTCTGTTGAGCCAGAGCTCCACCACAGCGAAGGATCAAAACTAGGAAAAAAATCCACACGAGCTGAATCAAGTGAACCCCGAGCAAAGGCATGGAGAAGTAATTTGCACCTGAGCTAAGCAGAATTAAAACCCGGCCGTGGAGCGTGATTATGAGATCCTGGAGGTGTCGGGTGGAAACACGACTCCATTAGAGCCCATCAATCCGCCGAGGAAGATCTCCTTCACCCGGACCCACTCAGGCATTCCCAGATTACATCAGAACAGATCAATCTTGCTCATAATAACGGCAAAGAGTTGGAAGTAGAGAGAGGAGCTCTTGAGATTTTTTTTTTTTTTTTTTGCGCCCCGACAAACGGTTTCCACTCAGGTGCTTTTTGAGAAGCACGTCCCAGAGAAACAACTCAAGGAAAATGAGGCGTCTCCATATTTTCCCCGAGCCGTCTCCTTCAATCCGACACTTCGCCGAGACACGGGCAGATTAGACAAACAACAACAACAAGAAGAAGAAATAATTAAATCACCTCATTCTCCGGCAACACACGCCCTTATTACCGCGCTATGCTCCCCCACTTGCCTCGCCTTTGATCGAGGTGTCACGTCACACCGTCTTCTCGCGTTGTCTTCTGGAATTCTACAACGCTTCTTTTAATTGCTCCAGGGCGAGGGGGGTCCACAGGCCCGTCACTGGCGGCGCCAATCATGGTGAATCGAGACCCACGGCGGGGGCTGGAGAAACGGCGTTAAACGTTGACTTGAGCTATGTTTATACCATGCACTTTTGTTGGGGGTACAAAGTAAGACTTTCATGGTACGTAGTACCTATGACAATAAACGCTTTGAATCTTGAATCTTTATACTTTTTATATATATATACATCTTTCTGCTGTGTTTTTTAACGGTTGCCAAGCAACGAAATCTCAGTTTCACTGCTGTGTTTTCTGTGCAATGACCATAAAAGAAAGTCTAAAGTCTATTGATCGTGCTTGAGTTCCTGGTGAAATGTATGGTCGCCACCAAGTCTTTTATCGTCAATGATTGCTTTAGCGTGCCAGGCTAGTCCAGGTTCCGCGGCCACAATCCAGATAACCCTTGAAAAAAGGGGTTACGAACCTCCCAATGTTTCAATGTAGGCTCTAAAAAAAGCCTCTTCATCCGAGTTGGCCTATTCCACTTTACGCTCTTCGAAGACTTTCGTTTTATATTGTTGTTTTTTTTAGTAACGCATCATAAGACTGGGACAATGCAGACGAAAATGTCAGGTCAGTGTAAATCAGGTCATATCGACTCCCGTGTCCTGGTAACAAAAACTTTATGGACCTGAACTGGGCCGTAGCTTAGAAGTTGGAATCACAATTTAACAAGACTTTTTTAAAGGGGGGTTCAACGCTAATCCCTACTTGTGGGATTCAGTCCAGTCGAAGCCATTTTACCAGATGAACACAGACCTCCTGCTAGCTTGTAGCTAATCTTAAGATTTGTACTAACGGCAAAAATATCGTAGAAAAGGATAAATAGTTAACTTGGTAGGAGGACGTAAACTAGTGGGCATAATGTAGAACATTTTAGGGGATTTCAGAAATGAAAAATAAACTCTTTAGGATTCTAGGCAGAAAAAAAGGGCCTGAAACTCACAACAATGTTCTTATAGCCGTCAAGACGCTCCTCGCACTGGATTATTATCAAAGACTCTCAGCCACGTTTTCAAACAACATTTAACGATTCTGATCCAACAGGACGTTTTAAAAGAAGCGGACGTTTGACAGGACTATGACAGGAGATGATGAGAATAAAATATCAAGGTAGTGTTGTGCGTTCAGATGTGTATTGTGTGAAGGATCAACAACAATACAACAAACATTGTTTACACGATTTAACAGAATGACAAATTAGCGCCTGGAGCGAATCAAATGGTGCCAGGACAGGTGCAAAGTCTCACAACCTTTTTGAGTTCTTTTAAGAGTCGTTCCAAGTCCTGCGTCGTCGGGGTGATGGCGACGTTAAAATTTAAACCGAAGCTAAAATCGTTTGAGAGGTAAAGTACCAGCTCTGATCCCGACTCATGATGGCGTCTCTACGGCGAGATACCGGCCTTTGCATTGACACGAAGCCTGGCATTTCGACCCGGGGCTGCTCCTCGTCACTCGTGGCGGCGTTATAATTGGCCCAGCGTGCCGGGGCCGGAGAGGGAGGCGCAGTATTGTCAACGAGGAACAAGCGTGACAGGTGTAGGATCATTAGAACGTGGCGCTATAGAACCCCGGAGTTGGTGGAAAAGGTCGTCTTTTATGAGTCTCTTCTGGAAGGTATGGAAAGTGATGACGCAGCGGCGGGATGTGAGGGGGGGAGAGGACGGCGCCGTCTTCAGAGGATCGCCCTTTTTTTTCTTTTTTTTTGGAGAGAAGACTTTTCTGCCGAGTTTGCGAAATAAAGAGTTCACGCAGTGTGGAGCACAACCGCCCGTGGCAGGCTTCTGATCCGCACTGTCGGGGTAACAAAGATCCCCTTCATTTGTAATTCTATTCACTCGTTTTAAGGTAGAGGTCACCGCTGAGATTCAAGGTCACTGAACGACTCCCCCCGGGGTTTTTTTGTTTTTAAAAATGTCTATCCTGCATTTGTTTTTTTACATGACACAACTGTAAGTCAATGGTAACTCGATGGGTCGAATTATAAGACGACTGTTATGAGGCAGTAAAATTAAGAAAAGAAAAACAAAGTCTGTATTCTCCAATATAAAACAATAGATTAAAACCTATTTTTAAGATTTGTAATATATCATTTCACTTCAGATACATTTTATTTCAATTTAAATATGAAAATAATTCTAAAAATGTATATTATAATCATTTTGAGAGAAACAAAAAAAGAGAAATGGAAAGATAAAAAAAAACAAGTTGCTTTGATTTAATTTTTTTCCAAAGTTAATGTTTAACTTAATGCTATTCTTGCTAGCTTAGCTAGTGGCTAGCAGAGCTAGCCGCAATGAGGTAAATTGTACCACTCCCGTAACACATGATAGATCGAAAGTCTTACTATTTTTTTCTTTTTTTTAACTAACATTTTTAACTCAATGCTCTACTTGCTAGGTTAGCTAAAAGCTAACGGTGCTAACTGGATTGAGGTAAAATGTACCACCCTGTAACACATGATGAACATAACGGATGTTATTTTAAACCGATGCTAGACTTGCTAGCTTAGCTAACTGCTAACAGTGCCAACATTTATTGACATAATAATGAACCACCCTGTAACACATGCTAAGTAGAATGTGTTACTATCACATTTCCTTTTTCCAAATACATTTTAAAGTGAATGCTATACTTGCTACCTTAGCTAGTGGCTAAGAGTGCTGAATTTACCACCCCGTAACAAGTGATAGCTAGATTTTATAACTATATGTTTACTATTTCCAATTGAATTTTAAAGTTAATGCTATTCTTGCTAGCTTAGCTAGTGGCTAAGAGTGCTAGCTAGTGAGGTAAAATGGTTGTACTCTGTTACACATGAAAGTCTTGCAATTCCTTTTTTTCGCTGATATTGTTAAAAGATTGCAATAGTTTCAACTTAGCTAGTGACTAACAACGCTAGCTCTGGTAAGGCGAGATTTTTCACCCCGTAACTAAAATGATACAGAAACTGTACCACCCCGTAACACATTATGAACATGATGGATAGAGAGTCACAGAGTAACTTCATTTCCAACTGTTATTTTAAACCGTAGCTAGACTTGCTAGCTTAGCTAACTGCTAACAGTGCCAGCATTTATTGACGTAAAAATGTACCACCCCGTAACACATGATAGATAGAATGTGTAACTACCACGTTTTATTTTTCCAATTACATTTTAAAGTTAATGCTATACTTGCTATCTTAACTGGAGGCTAAGAGTGCTAGCTAGTGAGGTCAAATTGTTGCACTCTGTAACACATGATAGATAGAAAGTCTTGCAATTCCTTTTTTTCACTGAAATTGTTAAAAGATTGCTATAGTTTCAACTTAGCTACTGACTAACAATGCTAGCTCTGGTAAGGTGAGATTTTTCACCCCGTAACTAAAATGATACATAGAAACTATACGACCCCGTAACACATTTTGAACATGACGGAAAGAAAGTAATGGAGTAAGCATACTTGCATAGCAGCATACTTGAGGTGAAATTTACCACCCCGTAACAAGTGATAGCTAGATTTTATAACTATATGTTTACTATTTCCAATTGAATTTTAAAGTTAATGCTATTCTTGCTAGCTTAGCTAGTGGCTAAGAGTGCTAGCTAGTGAGGTAAAATGGTTGTATTCTGTAACAGTTTCAACTTAGCTAGTGACTAACAATGCTAGCTCTGGTAACCAACACGATACATAGATAATGTAATTTTAAACTGAATGCTATAAATGCTAGCTCAGCTAGTTGCTAATATGGCAAGCTACTGAGGTGGAATTGACCACCCCGTAACACTGTATGTATGTGATAAAAGGTAAAAAAAAAAAAACAACATGTCTCATATCAAATTGGTAGATATTTTAAGAAAGGTACATATTAAATGTTAGAAATATATTCATGTATCAAATGAAGGAGTTTAAAAGCCTTTAAAAACGTAGAAGCAAAAATATAAAAACCTCCACAAAACCTTCTGGGCGACAACCTTCAAAAGTGCTTCGGCTCCACATCATCAGCCCGGGATCAAGTGTTCAAGACTTCCAGCTCAGCTAGTTGCAGCCAATTCCCATGAAACCCTGTTTTCCTCAAATCAACATCGTTCTGTGGGCGACATAGTGTCGTTTCCACTTTAGGATATTTGCTTTGTGGCGAGCGGAGAGCGCCGTCGCTGCGAGCGGGGAAGGGAGAGAAAAAAAAAAAAAAAAACGTGGCTTGTTAGGAACGACAGTCGGGAGTGCTCTCTCGGCTGTAGTGACAGCACTCCGTCACACTTCCCTTCGCTATCAAGAAGTGTGCCCGAGCGACACACATCCCCGGGGGGGTGGGTTGGTGAGGGGGTGGTGTAGGGTCGCCCACTCTTCTGGAGCTTCACCCATCTGTGGACGCACCGATATCACCTCCGTCTTGCTCACGCTTGTGGAAGAGCAACATATTGAGGCTTCAGCGATCGGCCGTCGTTCTCCTGCTGCTGCTGCAAATATGTTTCTTTCACACTCCGGCTCTCCCGTCGTTCAGACGCGTTCCAACACGACCAGAAGTTTTACTTTCACTTCCAGTCGTTCTCAAGAGTTCCTTCTAGGGTTTCCTGTCCGAACAAATTGACGACTAAAAGGTGTTTTGTCTTCACTTGATGGACTTGACGTGGCTGTTTCTGCCTCATGCCCCTGGGTAGCTGGGATGCCTTCCAAAAGCCAACCTTGTCAAAGCGATTATTCTGAATTTCTTGGCTGTATCTATACATGTTCATTTAAATTTGATTTTCACTTTTTTAACATTTATTTTAAATCAGATTTAGTCTATTCAACCAACAATATTGGATTATATTAACAAATAAAAAGCTTTTTGTTGGATTTAAATTGTATGAAAACGTCATGTTTTGTGAAAAACTCATTCAACCAGAAATGTATCTTTATATATTATTAATGGTTTAATGATTGATGATCTTTTTATTTTTGAAACAACTCCTTGTGCAAAGGTACAGTAACAGTTTAAAAAAAATACATATACTTTATTTTAGAAGATATACACAAAAAAAAACAACAATCTTATTGTTATCAATAAATAACATAATAACTATCTATATATCTATAAAAAAAACAATAATAATAAAACACTAGTTCAAAAAATGACATTTTTTTAATGAAATTATCGGTTTGTATTGAGAATCTTCAAATAAAATTCATTAAAAATATAGAATCGATCATTTCCGACTTATTCTGCTTCCCTCTTATTAATTGATCGAGTGTCTTTGGGATGATTTAATAATCTATGAATCCATCCCGGCGTATAAACTCATCTTCTTCCCGATGATCGATGCATCGGACCGGTCGACCAGCTTCAAGCCGCTAACCTGCCGATAATAACCAGGACATCTTTCTCCTCATCGGCCGCCGCCGCGTCCAAATTACCTTCCTATCGCTGGTTGGTGAAAAGGTCAGCGGATCGATCGCTGCCGTCCATCAATCTCACCGCAGGGAAATAAAAACTCCCAGAGCTGAGGTGAGGCCTTCACTTGTTTTGTTTTAATGCTCCATGTGACCTGGATCTGGCTCTAATGAGAGGAAGTCACGTGGATCTAATATTTTTAAAAGACTTTTATCGTTACGGTTTTTACTCAACATCAGGAGATTTGATTGTTAAAATCTTTTTAATTGTTTTTTTTTTATAGACTTTCTTACAGTTTTTATCTTGATCTTTTAAGTATATACTTTATTGAGTATTGTTTTGATTGTTTAAGCGCTTTGTGACCCTGGTCTGGAAAAGCACTATATAAATATAAGTTACTTTCTTACATTAACACTCCTGGATTTTTTGCTTCAGATGTTTTTAAGATGTTGTTGTAGGACTTGAAACATCCCGGAACTGAAAATAAACTGATATTTCTTCATGATATGAAACAAAATCAATCAACTATCTTCTAGAAAAACAACTTTCAGACTCACTTTCGAACTCTATAAACACAATAAAGTCACTCCACACTTGTTTTAACTCTTCGTCTCACTCCTCCTCAGTGAACTCATACCTTTCAATAACGTTTTTTTGGCATCCGTTACTGGAGCTGAATTGAATAAAAAGAAAACCTTTAATAGAATTAAAAGTATTGCTATTTATTTTGATAGTTTGTCGTTGCATTTTTGCTTTTTAATTTTTCATTATTATTAATAATATATTTGAACATGTTTTTTTAATTTAATTTAAATTATTTATACGAAAGAAAAAAATCTTCATACATTTATTTATTTACTCATATTAATAATCTAAAAATTAAATATACATAAAACGCAGGTGATACACAAAACAAAAGCCATACTTCTTTTTCCGGTTAAAATTAAATTTAAATAAAGCAGTTTTTTTTCAAACGACCTCCAGTAAACAACAGTGATAAGTTCACAGAGAGGGAGTGAGACAAAGACAAATGAGTTCCGCAAACACTTTGGGGCCGAACGAGGTCGAGTTCTTCAACCTGTGGATCACACAAGTGTTCCTGCGTCATGTTTTTTCTGCAGCGACTCCAGATAAACTGTGATCAGCGGGTCCGTGTTCTGCAGCTCAGAACCACCTCTGTAAACAACCTTCAAACACGAACCCGTTAATCTGGACTCGTCTCCCCCTCCTCCCTCCCTCCCTCCCTCCCTCCCTCCGTCCTCCCCTCGGGTCTGATCTTCGCCGTGTTTTTCACCGCTAAACGCCGTCGCTCGTCGCGAGCTTAATTACTCTCCCTGACTGACATGATAATGTAAAACGGGCGCTTGGGTGAAACAAAAGCAAGGGTTTGGTCGCGCACGGCCGGACCTCCCCCCCCGCCGGGCGCACCTTAATCAAAAGTGACGTGTCGCTGAACGCCGGCCAAAGTCATTCTCGGCGCCCAAATAATGAGCGGAGTTCAATGACGCGCCGCGGCGGCGGCGGCGGCGGCGGTCCGGGTCAGGACCGCTGACGGACGCTCCATCAGCGAGATCGTCTTTCTAGTCCCCGAGTTGATGGAGTCGCTTATTTACACCTGTCGGGGGCCGCGACCTTCGTGACCTTCAAGGTCAAAGGTGGCTGCACTAGAGCTATGAATGGCGGCGGTAAAAGCTATGAGCGATCATCGTCCTGATCAATAAATCCATTTGTGGTCGTCAACGACTCCCGTGTTTGTTCGTAAAGTTGTGGTTCCGCAGGAACTGGACCCACTTCCTCTTTGTTAAAGATAAAACGCTGAGTCAGCAGAACCTTCACAACTCAGAACATCCGGCTCTTCGTTTACTTGCCAGCTGGTCGTGCGGAGCCGAAACAGTTGTTTCCTGTGAGCGTGCAGGAGGATAAGAAATCTTTTTCTTTTTTTAATTCCACTTAAAGCTCGTGTGTCGCTGAGATGCTGAGAGCAAACACAACCTGAACCGACTTCTGCTAAGATGGCGAATCTGAGACGTCAGACGGTTAATTGTGTTAACGTGCGAGACATTTACGACTGTGACCAGAAGTAGCTTCCGAAGCTAGAAGCCACTCAGCCTTAATGCACCGACACACACACACACACACACACACACACACAGTGAGGAAATGATGACGATGTACACAAAGATAACAGAATAAGACGGTGGCCTTCGGTTTTTACTTTAATGTAGCCATTAGTTGAGCAATGGCCGTTCCGATGTGCAACACACTAACCCGCACGAGTCGGGAAACTTTGACTTTTTTACATCTCTGGATAGTAAACGGTTTAAAAAAACATCGGGTGTCAGATTACAATCTAGTGTTCAAGGGCAGACGCTGACTCAGCGGTCGTGAGATAAGATTTTAGATCGTCAGGAAACTTAAAATGACTTGACTGGCACGATTTGTCCCCCGTAATAGAAACGCAAGGCCGCACAAATTCTGCACTGTGTCGCAAATCCCGCACTTCTATACTGTATACTGTGCACTTACTACACTTACAAATCAAACACTGTCGCTACACACTTACAGGAAATGACTCGACAGCTTCTTCTTCTACAACATTTTAACACTGATTTCAACCAGACTCTATCACCGACACTTGACACTTAAACAATCAAAACGAGTTCAGTTTCATGAGTTATTTTGAGGTAAAATGTGTGTTTTCTCGAGACCTTTCAGCAGGTATCAGCTCCAAAGTAGTGACGTAGCTTCAGTTTAGCGACGTAGCTTTAGAAGTAGCATCATGTACATCACTGAGATGGCAGCGGTTGAGGGTGGCGCGCTACATTTTCGCACACTGCTCAGTGTGAACAAACTAGTGTACTCAAAATATTAAGTGTAAGTGCAGAAGTGTGCGATTTGGGACACACCACAACCAAAGAGTTTGTGAACATGAAAACACATTTCTGTAGTTTTGGCCCCCGGGTCTCAACACCAGCAGTAGGCTAAGATAATGGTGGTCAAAGAGTTTGTAAAGGCAGTTTTGGGTGTCATTTTTACATGTACCCATAAAAATGACTTTGTGTACCAGATTTGGCCCTTGTGCCTTTTTGTTGACAAAGAATTGGAGCAGGGGGCTTAAGGAATGCATTTTGAGGTATGGACCAAAGACCCAAAAAAAAAAACACCCTTTTTGGGGACCTTTTTTTCATTGAAAACTTAAAAAGAACTTTGTTCCCGAGGGCCTCCTGTCTTGACACATTTGGAGCTCGGGGGTTCACAGAGTGTTCTTGAAAACCTAAAACGGTAGGCTCAAGGAATCTCATGTTGGAGTTTTTTGGAGGCCACTTTTCTATGAACCCCTTAAAATGACATTGGTGTGCAAAATTTGAACCCCGTTTCTTTGAGTTTAACGAACATAAATTTAAGTTTTTGGGGAGTTCCCAAACTCTTTGTTTCCTGCCCCATCACAATCCTTATTTGTCCGGCCTTTTTTACATTGATTCGCCTAAAATGACTTTGGGCCCAAGATTTGGCCCTTTGGTCTTCCGTTTGATGCATTTGCTTGAAAACCTATAGCAGTTGTTTCAAGGATTGTGGTTTTGAACCCTGGGTCAAACTGTTTTTTTGGGGGGCTTATGATAACGTTGGATGCTTATAACGACTTGGGTGCAAGATTTGGCCCCAAGGTTTGACACATGGAAATACAAATTGTAATAGGGGGCTCAGGGACAAAAATAATTTGGTAACCTCCAAAAACACTATATTATTAGGGCCTCTATTACATTGACCCCTTAAAACGATGTGAAAGATTTGGCCCCTTTGGAGTCTGATGTACAAAAGTTTGGAACAAGGGGGTCAAGGGATGTTTTGGGGCAGGAATAAAATAATTTGGTAACGTCCAAAAACACCATATTATTAGGGCCCCTATTACATTGACCCCTTAAAACGATGTGCAAGATTTGACCCCTTTGGAGTCTGATGTACAAAATTTTGAAACAAGGGGATCAAGGGATGTTTTGGGGCAGGAATAAAAGAATTTGGTAACCTCCAAAAACACCATATTATTAGGGCCCCTATTACATTGACCCCTTAAAACAATGTGCAAGATTTGGCCCCTTTGCATCTGATCTACAAAAGTTTGGAATAAGGGGGTCAAGGGATGTTTTGGGGCAGGAATAAAATAATTGGGTAACCTCCAAAAACACCATATTATTAGGGCCCCTATTACATTGACCCCTTAAAACAATGTGCAAGATTTGGCCCCTTTGCATCTGATCTACAAAAGTTTGTAACAAGGGGGTCAAGGGATGTTTTGGGGCAGGAATACAATAATTTGGTAAAATCCCAAAACACCATATTATTAGGGCCTCTATTACATTGACCCCTTAAAACGATGTGCAAGATTTGGCCCCTTTGCATCTGATCTACAAAAGTTTGTAACAAGGGGGTCAAGGGATGTTTTGGGGCAGGAATACAATAATTTGGTGACCTACAAAAACACCATATTATTAGGGCCCCTGTGCAAGATTTGGCCCCTTTGCATCTGATCTACAAAAGTTTGGAATAAGGGGGTCAAGGGATGTTTTGGGGCAGGAATAAAATAATTTGGTAACCTCCAAAAACACCATATTATTAGGGCCTCTATTACATTGACCCCTTAAAACGATGTGCAATATTTGGCCCCTTTGGAGTCTGATGTACAAAAGTTTGAAACAAGGGGGTCAAGGGATGTTTTGGGGCAGGAATAAAAGAATTTGGTGACCTCCAAAAACACCATATTATTAGGGCCCCTATTACATTGACCCCTTAAAACAATGTTCAAGATTTGGCCCCTTTGCGTCTGATCTACAAAAGTTTGAAACAAGGGGGTCAAGGGATGTTGTCGGATCAGGAAACAAAAGAGTTTGGAAAAACCCTTGCAGATTTTCACGTTCGGCCTCGGATCAAAGAGTTTTATTCGGGGGCCCATCTTCAGCCCACGATCAAAGCCGAGTCCCCAAAGTGTCAGCGCCGTTTAACTGGAGTCGCGAGATCCGCAGGCGTGACCAGGAAGAAGCCGCCGGACGCCACTTAGCCGTGACGTACACAAACATGCATTATTCAGCGGCCGGTTTAGCAAACAGGCAGATGCGGACAAATAAACGAGAAGAAAGGGAGTGAGCGGGAGTATGGAAAGAGCGTGGGTGTGTGTGAGGGAAGAAGAAGAGATATATTGCAAATGCAAATCAAGGAAAAAAAAAAAAAAAAAGCTCATCTTCCGTTTCTGCGACTGGTAATTAAATGGCTACAGTAATGAGACGCAGACGGGAGTCTGGCGGCTGCAGTCAGTGGACGGACGGCCACGTTTTTTTTGATGCCTCATCCTGCCGTCGGCACAATCTTGCAGCACTAAAGGTTGTATTACCAGCACTCGCTCGCATCCACGTTATGTAATTTGCGGGTCGGTCGGTGGATTCCTGCTCTGGCGGCGCGGGGGGGGGGGGGGGGTGCGATCATTACAAAGTGCTTCTCTCGTCAAATATGCCGCGCCCGGAGGCTGTGGAGAGTGTCATGTGTCTGCACTGAGTTAAGTGCCGTCGATGTTTGCACGCCGTGATTACTGGTCGTCCGCCGGGTGGACGAGGAGCGCCCGGTGCTCGGGTTTTGTTTGGAATCTCCTCTCCAGACATGAGTGGGGGGTGGGGGGGGAGTCGCCCCGGTGGGAACGGGAGTGATTAGTCGACGTCGACGCCACACATGTTCTCTGCATCCATGTTTGCTGACTCGGCTGCTCGTCGTCGAAAGGAAGTAGGGGAATCAGCAAGAATCTGGCGAGTCGTATTACGGGCGCAACGAATCTACATGTTGTGATGCTGTAGTAACGAGGATATGTGTGTAGTATTGTCGAGTACTTGACTCTGGTGTTGCAGTATTTACAGACCACATGACTCTTGACAAATTCGTAACTGCTTTCATTTGTTTTGAAACCAAAATATGTCCAAACATCAGCTTTAAAAGCTGCCGGAGTCACTGTATCCTCTCGTCCTCAGTCATCACCAGGATCTTGTGGGATTTCATTGTTTCTTATTAATAATATTCCTTTTGGTTAATATTTTTTATTCTTGTAATTAACAATGTGTATTGTTAAGAATCTGACGATGCATATCATGATTCAGAGGCAACAATACGATATATTGTGATAGTGTAGTAACAAGTATATATGTGTAGTATTGTCGAGTACTTGACTCTGGTGTTGCAGAATTTACAGACCACACGACTCTTGGCGAAGTCGTAACTGCTTTCATTCGTTTTGAAAATATGTCCAAACATCAGCTTTAAAAGCTGCTGGAGTCACTGTATCCTCTCATCCTCAGTCACTGTGAGGATTTCATTGTTCATTTAGCTGCGGATGATGTAACGACTACTGCCATCTAGTGGCTGGAAGTTTAATTACAACAAAAAAATGAACAAACACCTTACATAGTACATGTTAATTGTAAATAAAAATATAATTATATTATTTTCTCACAGCACCTTGAACAAAGCATAAAACAGCTAAGAAAAGTGTTATAAATATAAATAGGAACACAAAAAAACCCTACACAAACGTATTATTTTATTGTTTTTATATATCTTCCGTTTATTTTTTAGCCTGATGTAAAAAACATTTTTTAAAATCTGTTTTTAATCTCAAAAATACCCCCAAAAAAAGATTGAAAAACACTTAAAACAAAAGCTCAAACGGTGTTATTTTGAGTTTAAATTGTAATGAATAATAAATATCTTTAACAAACAATGTGGCCAAAGAGAGAAAATATATAATTATGCCTTTATCACATTTAATAACAAAGCTACGATAATTATTTTAATAAATATAATATATGATAAAAGGCATCTCATTTTTAAATATACTATATAAATATAAAATGTTATTGAACAAGAAAAACAAATGGAGTTGTCATATGTATAAAATTATAATAAAATAAATACTACATAAAAATGTAAATTGGCCATCACATGATCATACTTCCTGAGGGCCGCATGTGGCCCCCAGGGTCTGGTCCCCAAGTTTCAGAAGGTCTGGAGGAAACGAGTCCGAACTGCATGAACTACAGAGATCGACAAACTCACGGCGACACAATCACAGTGTTTCTCTCTTCCTAATGGTTTAAATTACCGGCCGAAGTCTCGGTGTCGTCTTTAGAGGCGACATCGACGACTAACAACGCTGCTAATGTCAGGCTTTATCGTTTCCTTCATCATGATTCAGGCTCGCGAGCGAGAACGCCGCTTCTCCGCGCACGTTTGTTTACAGTTGTTGACTTATCCATACAATTTATTGTCCCGGAAAATTTGTTATCTGGCCTTGGGCGAGCGCGACAACTTCACCTCGGCCTCCGTGGTCGTCCTTCTTGCTCAGCGGTTTCGAGGGGAACGGAAACACAAGTACGAGCGGGACGTGCGAAGAACACAAACGCTTTTCGACCAGACATATGTTTACACTTGGAGTTTGAAAAAAATGATGCTAGTGCAGGTGTTTTTAGCACTAGTTTTCGATGCATTAAATTCCAGTTTAAGTTTCAACGTGTTAAAAAATGTTTGTAAAATAATGTTCAGTGTAAACAATTAAATTCATTTCTAAAATTGATGTTTTTTAAAAATGTATTTTCGATTTTAACGCTGTAAAAAAGTGGTTTTATAAAGTCCTATTCAAATTCAAGATGGCCGACAATTACTCAGCTGTTGACTGCGTAACTCCAATGATTTGACATCAGTATTTTTACTATGTAAACATCTTATTAAATAGTATTTAATAGTGTTTGTCTTTTCATGAAATACTCTAAACAGACATCCCTAATCAAACCGAGATGACGATTTCAAACTATTTGACATGAAGCAATGTTAACAAGAACAAACTTGTTGACAAGTGGGCTGTTTTTTTAGCTGCTTTAAAAATGTTCTGACACATTTTTCTAACTCTATTAACTCTCTACAACAAGGGTTACTCAATAGAGATACTAAAATGAAGTATAATATACTCCTTTTTTCAGTATCAAAACTGGTTATTTTACTACTTCAGACTTAAAACTTGTTCTGTAAATTGTAAATATTTAACTTGTGGTTCTGTTAAGTGTTACGTGTTATTTTTGAACGTACGTAGAAATTTAAGGGTCTTTTTTTATCATTGAAGTATTGAAAATGAAGTGAAATTTGCAATTCACTCCACAATCCATTTCTTCAACACACTCCCTCTCAGTGAACTCAGTCCGTCACCATAGACGCTCATCCATCATCGGATCGTTCAGGAGTAAAAGTACTGAGACAAGTCATCGTGGTCAGTGGTTTTTGGCCGTCCTGTTTCCTACCGTAATGACTCTAATACGACCATTTAGCCGAGGTTTTTTATGCTTCTGATGGTGCCTTCAATCGTGTACATGGGATTTATTTCCAAGGAGTTACAGTAATTTGAAATGTGAAAGTGGAATAAAAGGTAGAAAAAGATGAATTCTTCTTCTTCTGGACACTTCTTTGAGTAAATACTGGACGAATAAAGTATTTTTTATGTTTGGATTTGAGTCTAAATGTGAAGATAAACGTCACCCTGGTAACTCCAGCTCAATGGTGGGAGTATTTGGTACACACACACAAAAAAAAAAAAACTTGAGCTGTCAATCAAGTCGACATGTTCGCATCTGAAAAAACCTCTTGACGAAAACCAGCCGAAATTTTTGCACACGAGCCGGCGACACCGGCGTCTTCATCCGGGAACAACAACAACAACAACAGCAGCAGCAGCAGCGTCGCAACAACAACGGCTCAGAGCTCCAGAGTAAGTACATCATGTGACCCACATCCGCGCGTGGAACGCCATCCCCACGTGCGAGTCACACACACATTCCTCAAAAACAACAGCAGGAATTCCGCTGGGGTCCCGGGCGAGGTGGGAGTGTCCCATGTGCTTATTAACGGCTCTCTGGTTCCCTTGTCATAACTCGGGAACACCGCAGAACAAGAAAATCAACAGATAAGGGGGCGCCCCCCAAAAACAGAGAGCGGTTAGGGGAGGTCATAGGCCCCCGCGGAGACAGTGCGAGGGAGAGAATCGGGGTGTAGGGTGGGGAGGGGGGTCCCTACTGGTAATTTAAAAAAAAAGGGTTGCTTACAGTAGACGACGTTGCTTTGAACGGCCGCTCCGAGCAGAACCGTCAATAAGCCGACGATCCATGCTGCTGAGGGGGCTGATGGGAAGGCCATGGTCGGGCGCGCAGGTCTGCCTCGCTCACGGAATCCTCGGGAAAAAAGGCGGAAGGGTCTCCGGACGGTGGCCTGCAGGGAGAGCAGAGATAAAGAAAACAAGCAAAAAGGGCCGAAACCCTCCGGACACTAATTGCATCCCCTGCCGTCGCTCCAGTGCCCCCGCTAAGAACCCATCGATCCGCTTGTGTGGACCCGGGGTGGGGGGGGGAGAGGCGGTGGTGGGGGAGCAGGGAAAAGGGGGGACAAGGTTCTCAATTTTGGGTCTGAAATATTTATCTTCTATCTAAAAATGCGCCCCAAACCCTGCTGTAGATCTATTCCTGTTATGAACACGTCATGCAAGTGTCCTCAGAGTCTGAGAGCGAGACGACTTGGAAAAGTTCTGAAGGATTTTTCGGGGGAAATTTTCACTAAAATGGAACCGACAGAATTCTGGTGTTTAAGATTTTTATTTTTATGGCCTTTCAAAAATGTATTACTTTCCATAAATAGCTAAAAAGAGTAAAAGAAAATACCTTCAAATCAGCAAAATATTACTTTTCATGTGACATGTTGCACCACATTTGATGTTTTGTGTGTTTGTTGTATGTCATTTGTTGTTGAATTTACTATTTTTGTTGTTTTTCTTCATGGTATTGTGTTTTTTTCAAGGATTGCGGGTTAATATTGTTAAAGCTAATGATAAAGCTAACCATGCTACCTAGCTTAATGCTTTTTTCTGCGTAATGTTATTACATTGTTCCTTATGTGTCATTGTTTTAATGCATTTGTTGTTGTGTTTAGTAAGTTGTTGTTTTTGTTTAAAGACGGAAAATAATGATTCATTTTTGTGTTTAATTAAATACATCGAATAACTTGTGTTTGGACATTAGCAGCTGTGTTTGGTGACGATTTGTTCTACATAATTTGTTGTTGTGTTTACTTTTTTGTGTTTTTTCTTCGTGGTGGTGTGCGATTATTGTGATAACTAACATGTGCAACGATTATTGTGTTTTCTTTTTGGTTGTAGGATAACGTTTTTAAAAAATAGAGTGCCAACAGTCAAGCTAACCATGCTAACTAGCCAAAGAGTTGTTCTCTTTGGTTGTGTTAGTAATACTGTTTGAAATGTGTCATGTGTGCATTTTGTTTTTAGTTAATCGTTGTTTAATGACATACATCTAATAACTATCTATGGTGGTGTTTAGTGATAATTTATGTTATAACATGTTTTTGTTGTATTGTGTGATAACTAACATGTTTTCATGATTAACAATTACTGTTTAGCAGTTTTGTGTGTTTATGTATTTACCATTTTTGTTGTTTTTCTTAATGTCATTTTTTGGCTGGATTAACATTGTTAAAAAATAATGTGAATAATGAAAAATACTGGCAAGCTAACCATGTTAGCATTCACATTTTTTTTGTTTTCGTTTTATTTAAATCGGTTTTGAGCTATTTTTTTTGTATTTATCAATAAATAAACTGAAATTAGCCCCTTGGAGGAGGTATGCATTGCTTCAGTGCTTTTCTGTTCTTGAGTCTAGCTAATAGTGTAACAGGCCACAATAAAACTTATATACATCAGTAAAACTTTAACATCTAAAGATGGAAAAACAAGTTTTTGTTTCTTTCTGACCCAATTTTCACGGGTGTTTAGTTCTCAACAAATACAATAAACCTCTATAACTGCAAGTACTCTTGTGATACATCTACACTTTGTATCTCTGGATACTCTGAAGAAACCTTCTGCGCTTCTACTCTGACGCGGGAACATGTCGGTGAGGCAGGAACCAGGGGTTTGGGGAGGAAGTGACAGCAGAGTCTGAGGCGACGAGGTGTTGTTTTTGTGTGGTTGGCTCTCAGCTAAAGGTAGATCTGATCACTTATTTATGACGGAGAGGTTTGTTTGGTGGCCTGAAGGTGTGAAAACACCTCGACGCACACAATATACGACACACAAATATGAAACACAACAGAGTCAACAACACTGTGAGCGAAACACAAAAAAGCTTAAAATGTAAATAAGTTGTTGCCTGATAGTTTATCACTGAAGTTTCTGGTAGTGATTCATAGTTTGTTTTGTGTAGTTACCTTTAGTTTTTTTTAGTTTTGACAAAAACTGTTGTGTTGATATAGTTAGTCATTTCCTGTTGTGTATTAAATTAGCTTGTTTTTGAAGAGAAGCTGATGTGTTGTTGTGTGTAGATATACATCATTGTTGTGTTAGTGATGGTTTAGTAACTTATGTGTTGCTGTTTTTTGTTGTCGTGTTGACTGACATATTGTTGTGGTTGGTAATTTGGTGTCGTTTTTAGTGGGATAAGTCAGTTAGTAACTTATTTATTTTTGTGTTGCGTTGTGTAGTTTGTCATTGTGTTTATCTATAACTTGTGATGTATGGCACTTAGCATGTTGTAGCTGCTTGTTTGTGTTTGTCGTTATGTGTCGTCTTGTTTTTGTCGTTGTTGTGTTTAGTAAATTAGGAATTAAATGAATCAAATAACAATTGGATGTTGTGTTTGGACATTAGCAGATGTGTTTAGTGATTATTTGAGGTGAGGTCTTTGTTGTCATCCTTTGTTTATTTGTTGTTGTGTTAGATTTTTATGTTTAACCATCAGTTGTTTCGTGTGATGGTCAGCTGTGTTTATTTGAATGTTGTAAGTTACTTAGTTGTGTTAGTTTGTAACGTGTCAGTGTGTTTGTTAATTTGTTTTTGGTAAAATGTTGTTGTTTAACCATGTTTGCAGTTGTGTTTAGTGATAATTTGTCATTTGTCTTTACCATTTTATGCTGTTTTTATTCATGGTATTTTTTATTTAATGACATGCATGATTAAAACATTTGTTGTTGTGTTTATGACAATTTGTGTTCTTTTATCATGTTAACTATTTGTTTTTGTTGAATCGTGTGAAATCTAACACGGTATCTCATCAACACTTATTGTGTAACAGTTTGGTTGGTGCGTCGTTTCTTCAAATGCATATTTTGTGTTTATCCATTTGAAACATTAAAAAATTCTTTATTTTGTCGTTTATCCTGTTTGTCGTTTTGTTTTTGTCATCAGTTTTCAATTTTCCATGATGTTGATCTTGTTGTTTAAGTTGCATTTAATTATTTAAAGATTCTTTGTCATATATATTTTATTACTGATGAAGTTAAATGGTTAAAGCACCTGCGTAAAATTGTCCAGACAGCTCTTTTGAGTGACAAAAAAACAAACAAACAACAAGACCCCCATCACTCAAACACCACCTGCATCCATCAATTACATCCGAGTCTCATCAGCTCAGCCGTTTGGTTACAAATCCATTGATCGGCGAGGCATGAGGAGGAAGAGGAGGATGAGGAGGAGGAGGGTGGTAATGAGAGGAGGCGGAGGAGGAGGAAGAGATTACTGTGATTTTTTTTTTTTTTTTTTCCTCATCCACTGTAACAAGCTTCGTGGAAACGAGTGAAGGAACATTGAACGCTTTTTTTTCTTTTCTTTTTCTGGACAAGAAGAAGAAACTAATTAGAAATAACAAATGGAGAGGAGGATGAGGAGGAGGAGGAGGAGGAAGAGGAGGAGACGCACCTGCCTCCTGCTGAGAAAAGAAGACTCTGAGAGGAACATGCCTGCATCACACACACACACACACACACACACACACACACTCTTAAAATAGCAATATCTGCTCCACTTCATCACCCGTCAGCGCGGAGACGCGGCCGGGGACGGAGCGCTGCCGCCTGCGGGACGGGCGGGCGGCTTTGGGCGGGGATTGAGGGCGGGTGGAGGTGGGTGTGGAAGGGGGGAGGATGGAGGGATGATGGGGGGGGGGAGGATACGACGGGATGGGTGCGAGAGAGAGAGAGCGCGATGTTTATGCTCCTGGTATTTATCTTCTTTTTTTTTTGAAAGATGCGCGCTCCGTTTTTTTCTGGGTGAAGTTGCGCGTAAAAGTAGCCAAAAAAAGACGCGCCGCAGCTTCGATGAATTCACGTTTATTTTTGATGTATTTTTGTTTGTTTTTGAATCTTTCTGGAGCGCGAAACGCACGCACGCGGAGAACCTGACTCACATCCCCGACACCGCGCGCGCGCACGCGCATTCCTGGACACAACCTGGTGACAGGTGTTCTCTCCCCCCCCCCCCCAGGACAACAACAACAACAACAAAAAAAAAAAACACACACTATTCACATAAACACACACACACACCGTGATGTTGTCGCCTCCGGAGAGCTGGTTCCAGGGAGACTCCCAGTAACGTCCCCCGCAAACAGAGAGAGAGGGAACAAAAAAAGAAAGAAAAGGGTCGCAGTAGAATCTCCGGATCCGCTTTTCAGGACTTTTTTTTTTATTCCCTTTCTTTGTGGTTTATATTCCTTCTGCGGCGTCTCTCAATCCACGGCTGCCGCTCACTGCAGCAAAACAGTCTGTCTGAGAGACGAGCGAGGGGAGGGGACACGGGAGGGGGAGGATGGAGGGAGAGAGGGAGGAGAGAGAGAGAGAGGGATGGAGAGGGGGGTGAGGAGGGGATTTTAATACGATTTGGCCGCTAGAACCGGGATAACAGAGGCAGCTCGAGCCACATGAGGGAGGATGGAGCTCAGAGAGACACGCCTGATCTCAGCAGTGAGCGAGAAAATCTGCATCATGTTCCCGGATTTGTTGACGGGACCTGGACGCCCAGAGAGGAGGCCCCGGGACCACAGTCGTCCGACGTGTGACCCAGGACCTCCCCCTCACCCTCTGTAGCTTAGTGTCGAATTAGAAATACGAGATAGAAATTTAAACGGTCGCTTATTGAATTGTTTTTTATTTCTAAACGGATATTATCTCAGCTAAACATGACTAACACAGTCGTTATATAATACATTGTAACACGAGTAACGCACAGCAATATAATTGGTCACACACATCAGATACTACACATAAATACACATATTGGCAAGAAGCTGGACTCACTGGTGACAGTTTCTGAGAGGAGATCTCTGGACTAGACTGAATAGACTCAGGGACTCATTCATTCCTCGTGCTATTAGATTGTACAGTTCTGGGTTTGGGGCAGGAGTGAAGTGAGAGTATAAAGTATTATTACATTCTGTTCCATGTTCGTTTTTGTATCCTTTGTCTTTGTTATTTGTCTTGTATCCATGTTCTTTATCTTTAGACTAAGATTGGGTCGTCTTGTTCTTTCTCTTTATTTCTCTTTGTTTTTGTTCTTATTTTTATTTTTATGAATAATCGTCTGTATTGCTGTGTCTAATTGGAAAAAAAAACAATTTCAATCAATAAAGTTCTACCTAACATAACCACATATACAAGTCTTGAGATATGACACCTTGACAAATTAAGTCTTATAATACCTAGATTGAAGAGATTAGACTCATGAAACAAAATGGATCTCGACACTCGAGTCACGATACGACATGGATCTCAACACTTCAGTCACGATATGACATGGATCTCAACACTTCAGTCACGATATGACATGGATCTCAACACTTCAGTCACGATATGACATGGATCTCAACACTTCAGTCACGATATGACATGGATCTCAACACTTCAGTCACGATATGACATGGATCTCAACACTTCAGTCACGATATGACATATATCTCAACACTTCAGTCACGATATGACATATATCTCAACACTTCAGTCACGATAGGACATGTATCTCAACACTTCAGTCACGATATGACATATATCTCAACACTTCAGTCACGATATGACATGGATCTCAACACTTCAGTCACGATATGACATGTATCTCAACACTTCAGTCACGATATGACATGGATCTCAACACTTCAGTCACGATATGACATGGATCTCAACACTTCAGTCACGATATGACATATATCTCAACACTTCAGTCACGATATGACATGGATCTCAACACTTCAGTCACGATATGACATATATCTCAACACTTCAGTCACGATATGACATACATCTCAACACACTAGTCACAATATGACATGTATCTCAACACTTCAGTCACGATATGATATGGATCTCAACACTTCAGTCACGATATGACATGGATCTCAACACTTCAGTCACGATATGACATGGATCTCAACACTTCAGTCACGATATGACATATATCTCAACACCTCAGTCATGATATGACATGGATCTCAACACACTAGTCACGATATGACATGTATCTCAACACTTCAGTCACGATATGACATGGATCTCAACACTTCAGTCACGATACGACATGGATCTCAACACTTCAGTCACGATATGACATGGATCTCAACACTTCAGTCACAATATGACATGGATCTCAACACTTCAGTCACGATATGACATGGATCTCAACACTTCAGTCACGATATGACATGGATCTCAACACTTCAGTCACGATATGACATGGATCTCAACACTTCAGTCACAATATGACATGGATCTCAACACTTCAGTCACGATATGACATGGATCTCAACACTTCAGTCACGATATGACATGGATCTCAACACTTCAGTCACAATATGACATGGATCTCAACACTTCAGTCACAATATGACATGGATCTCAACACTTCAGTCACAATATGACATGGATCTCAACACTTCAGTCACGATATGACATGTATCTCAACACTTCAGTCACGATATGACATGGATCTCAACACTTCAGTCACGATATGACATGGATCTCAACACTTCAGTCACGATATGACATGGATCTCAACCCTTCAGTCACGATATGACATGGATCTCAACACTTCAGTCACGATATGACATATATCTCAACCCTTCAGTCACGATATGACATATATCTCAACCCTTCAGTCACGATATGACATATATCTCAACACTTCAGTCACGATATGACATATATCTCAACCCTTCAGTCACGATATGACATATATCTCAACCCTTGAGTCACGATACGACATGGATCTCAACCCTTGAGTTACGATAGGACATGGATCTCAACCCTTGAGTTACGATAGGACATATATCTCAACCCTTGAGTCACGATACGACATGGATCTCAACCCTTGAGTTACGATAGGACATATATCTCAACCCTTGAGTCACGATACGACATGGATCTCAACACTTGAGTCTCTGAAGTCGAAGCGTCAGTTCCTCCATCTATTAAATCTTTCTTCTTTCATCTCACTGAACCCTCAAAAAGCCATTTTAGCAGTTTATATTTCGGACGGATGGAGACTCGGGAGGAGGGAGGGTTGGTTCAACTTGTCAGCACGGATTAAGGATTACTGCTAGATTAAATCTGTGAGTGGAGCCATGACGGGGTTAAATGTGTGTGTGTGTGTGTGTGTGTGTGTGAGTATGTGTGTGTGTGCGGTAACAGAAGGAGGTTGTTAAAGGCACAGAAACAAGAACACAAATGATGCACCAGTTCGTTCTTGACCACGTCGACTGCTACTGACCACTATGTACATATATTACATAATAAGATAACAATTAGCCATACATCTGGTGTGCTAATGGCTACATGCAAAATACACGGTTTTAAATTGATTAAAAAAGACAACATAAAGTGACTTGTAAAAACAAATAATAAACATTTGACATCAATAGTCATATATCTGACTCTAAGATCCAACATATCTTCTTTATTACCATTGAGACTGCGTTCACCGGCACTTAAAACCTGAGTTAGTTACACATCAAGATGATATTTTAATAGTTCAATTACCTTTTTATTTGCCAATGGAGTCGTCGAGGTCGTCCTGAGGACTGTTTACTCTAAATATCTCGATCCAGTTTTGCCTCTTGTTGTATTGCTTAACAGACCCTTGTTGGTCTTTATCGAACATTTTTTTGTCAGTCTTACGGTGAAATTTATCTCCGTTTTAACATGTTTTAATATACATTTTTGCAATTTTTATTATTAACTTGTCATCGTTCTCTACCTGCATTACAATTATGTCAGACGTCGAGCTGCGACGTGAGCTAACTTCTCAGGTAGCGACGACAACAGGATAGTTTCGGCTTCACAAAGCTAGCAAAGTTATCAGGAATGCTAACGCTAGCCTGGCTAACGCTAGCCCGTCTAACGCTAGCTCATCTAACGCAAGCCCGTCTAACGCTAGCTCGTCTAACGCTAGCTCGTCTAACGCTAGCTCGTCTAACGCTAGCCCGTCTAACGCTAGCCCGGCTAACGCTAGCCTGGCTAATGCTAGCCTGGCTAATGCTAGCTGTTTTTACATTTATAGATTATATTTCAGCTGCTTTATGATTTTTAAATGCACAAGATGTTTTATTTATAATCTCAATTAAACAACTACGATGTGGATTCATGTTTCATGTGTTTTTATTGTTAGAAAGTGTGATTTGATAACTTGTTTCTGATTTATTGACATTTAACTCGATGTAGCACAATCTAAAAATGTACACATTTCATTTTAAAAAAAACGTATTCAATTTAAGCAACATTTTCCTGCGTGAGTTCGAGTAGCTTATTCCGTAAATATCCGTTTCAGGCCCAGAAGATGGTGATCGTCGCCGCCTCTGCTTTCAAGATCTTCTTCCTCCCGTCAGAGTTTATTTAGACGCGGCGCCGTCAGAATCATTTACTTTCAGCGCCGTCGATAAGTGAATTTTTTGGGGCACACACACTAAACCGCCTTCGCTTTAGTATTCCACGGCCCAAAAAAAAAAAGAGGCTAAACGTTCCGACAGCCGATATTTATGTCGGGTCTTTATCGCGGGCGGCGAGACCCGAAAGGAAACGCAGCATCTGGCGCCATCAAACACTAGTAACGACCAGGACGGAGCGAGAATGAATAAAGAGAAGAAGGAAATGTTTGAAAAAAAAAACCACCATTTTCACATGTATTTGTCTTTTTATTTGAAATAGTTTTAGACTTTTTTCCTGAAGCGATAATGATCTGTTGAATGATCAGCATGAATAAACGGTTTGAACAAGATAATTGTGTTTTCATTTCTTCATTTTAACTGGTTTTAATTTGCTTGTTTATCAAGAATAGTTCATTTTTCCCAGAACATATTGACTTTCAAGAGTGTATTTTATACCTTCATAAAACTTTTCTTTTATTGTGAAATCAATTCTTTTTTTTCATTTGAGTTTTATTTCAAACCATTAAGTCATAAAGAACAAATAATGAATGATAAATAATGCACAATACATAATAATTACATATAATATTAAATACAAGTTATGAACAAATCTGGGAAAAAATATCAAAACATTAAAACAACAAAAAACAAAAGTTATTATTAAATAAATGAAAGTATTAAATACTGGGGGGGGTTATTCGCAATATTATGGACATATATTACATATTAAGCTAACAATTAGCCAAATATGATTGGTGTGCTAATGGCTACATGCGAAACAAATGCCTCATTTGACTAAAAAACAACGTAATGTGACTTGTAAACACAAATAATAATAAATATTTGATTTCATTTTATAATGTAAATATTTTACTACTGAACTACATTCTTCTTAACCTTAGAATATTTATAATAGCAATAATTCACACCTCAGAGTTTTACCGTCAAGTTTACCGCTTCTCTCGCCCCAGCTAGCTGGGACAGACCCTATAGTCACGTGAAGGCAAACTAATAGACACACCTGTTGTGTGTCGTTTCAATAAAGTTGTTTTTTTTTTTAATGTAAGACAGTCTGTTAATGTTTTGTAAATACATAGTGACTTTAGGAACTTTTGTCTTTAACTGAAACTAAATATTTACGGTAAAAAAAAGGAACTATCTCTCAGTAAATCTTCAGTTCCGTTCACAGCTGGAGCGTCAAGTTAGAGTCAAACTAGCTTCGCCACGTCGCTGAAACATTTTCCGCTCATATAACAACCGAAAGTGTGAGCAAACAAACCTGTCAGGTGTTCTGACGAGACACGAACATCTTCATCTTCTTCGAACCACGTTTGTTTTGTGCGTCAGGTGTTCTCGAGCGTAACGTGACCGGCTCACAGGAAGTCCTCCGCGCCGGTAGACCGGCCCTTTCGAAATAAAAGCCTGGAAAACGAACCCGCTTTTAATTGTTTTCTTTTTTTCTATAGAAATGAAACGATTACAAACAATAATAATCAATAATAATAATAATAATAATGGTTTTGTTTTTAAATAAAAAATAAATAAAAGTAATTAATTATAAATGTTTATGTTTTGTATTTTATTTTTGTATCATCGTCAAAACATGACGCAAACAAGTTCAATTAAAAGTCATTCCTGGAGTCAAACATTGATGTGAAAAATGAAATAGATAATAATAACAAACAGCCTTAACAAAAATATTATTGAAAAAATAATTAATTTAATCATTTAAATTTGTAAAGTACACATTTCCTTTCAGGAATCAACATCCGGTTTGCCAAATCTACTTTGTATTCGCGTTTAAAATTATTTATATTGATTTTTCTTTTTTAATATTTCTCATTAGTATTTGTATTAATGCAGAAAATACTTGAAGTTATGTCACGACCAAATGTACCTCAAGAAACCAGAAATGTGATTTATTGAAACTTTTATTGTTTAAATCTACAAATCAAGGTTCGAAAAACAATCTATTTATTTATTTATTTATTCATTTTAAACCATTAAACTCATTCGACAGTGTTTTGTGAAACATAGTAATTCTGTCTCATTCACACAAAAGGATAGAAATTCCAGAGGAAGTGTTGAAAAAATAAGAATAAAAGAATAAAACAGAATATAAAATTAATCAAAAAAATAAATAAAATAGATTTGCGTCACATTTTAGGAAGATCAAATATTCTGTGTTTATATTTTTAGTGTTATTGCTCTAACATATGTGACTGTGTTTGTTTTTGTATGAATAAAAGCAGGTTTAAATAGAACAAATATCGTGACTCAACTATGTTCTCATGTTGACAGTGAAACACCAGAGAGAAGAAGAGTTTATTGTTGATGTATTTATTTATGTTTTCATTTAACATCACAATGTGACGAGATAAAGTAGTTTGTCTATGTTGGTTGTATTGAATTATATATTATATTCCATCCATCCATCCATCCATCCATCCATCCATCGATCATCCATCTATTATTCCATAAAACATCCATCCATCCATCTATTATTCCATCCATCATCCATCTATTACTCCATCTATCCATCCATCCCTCCATCCATCTATTACTCCATCTATCCATCCATCCATCCATCTATTACTCCATCTATCTATCCATCCATCCATCCATCCATTATTCAATCCATCCATCCATCCATCCATCCATCTATTACTCCATCCATCCATCCATCCATCCATCTATTACTCCATCTATCCATCCATCCATCCATCTATTATTCAATCCATCCATCCATCCATCTATTACTCCATCTATCCATCCATCCATCCATCCATTATTCAATCCATCCATCCATCCATCCATCTATTACTACATCTATCCATCCATCCATCCATCTATTACTCCATCTATCCATCCACCCATCCATTATTCAATCCATCCATCCATCCATTATTCAATCCATCCATCCATCCATCTATTACTCCATCTATCCATCCATCCATCCATCCATCCATTATTCAATCCATCCATCCATCCATCTATTACTACATCTATCCATCCATCCATCCATCCATCTATTACTCCATCTATCCATCCACCCATCCATTATTCAATCCATCCATCCATCCATCTATTACTCCATCTATCCATCCACCCATCCATTATTCAATCCATCCATCCATCCATTATTCAATCCATCCATCCATCCATCCATCTATTACTCCATCTATCCATCCATCCATCCATCCATTATTCAATCCATCCATCCATCCATCCATCTATTACTACATCTATCCATCCATCCATCTATTACTCCATCTATCCATCCATTATTCAATCCATCCATCCATCCATCCATCTATTACTTCATCCATCCATCCACCCATCCATCCATCTATTCATCCATGCATGCATGCATCCATTCATCCATCTATAATTCCATCCGTCCATGCATCCATTAATTTATCCATCCATTTATTTTTTATTTTTTTTCTACAGATTATTTTCTATAGACACACTTTTCTACTGTTTTTATTTATTTATATAATACATTTATTTTTTTATAGAGTAAAACATTTTCATTTTCTTAACGGCATTTGTACCTTTTTTTATTCAAGCTGATAGTTTTCAAAAATAATTGTTTTTCTTTTTCCATTTAATCTTTCGTTATTTTACCCTTTCAACCTGTTTCATTATATTTAATTGAGATCATTCGTGTTTTGAGTCAAAGTTTTTTTCCTGATGAATTTATCGCATAATTAAGAGTTTATTTTTAGCTCGGCATCAACACATTTGTCATTCTTTTGTCTGCTGGTGTTTGCTTCCGCAGACGGAATAAACCGGGGGTTTGTGGAGCAGCATCCTCGGGGGCTTCAGGGTCCACTGCCTCCCCCATCCTCCCCCCTCCTCCCCCCTCCGTCGCTGATGCTGACCTGAGATCAGCGCAGACAAAGGTTCCGCTGTGCTGCGGATCTGCATATTAAAGCCGAGGCTGACCTTTCGCGAGGATGATGGAGCTCCACAAACACTCCGTCGGCTGTAAAAAAAAAAAAATGACACTGGAGGAGAGAAATGTTTGGTTTTTCTCCAAAAATCCATCATCCTTTCTTTACATCTCTGCCGGGACTCGAACCCGGAGCCTCTGGATTAGAAGTCCAGCGCGCTATTCCATTGCGCCACAGAGACTAAGGCACGTTTGCTGATATCGAATTCGGTTTTATAGTCCCCTCCCCCCCTCGCGCGCCAGGCGGAGAGCAGCATCCTCCCTCAGCATCAGGACCGCTGCGATATGAGACCGGCCAGCAGGGGGTGCTGGTGGCGCGCTTACCGTCTGTGACGTCACACTCTGGTGTCTGTGAGCGACAGAACTCGAATTAAAAAGGATGAAAAAGACGAAAATCAACCTGAAAATGAGACGTAATAAATACTTTTATCCCAAAATAAGTGAAAACGAATGCAAAAAAACACAAAGGCACGTGTATATACATGTTTTTTATGAGATAAACAACAATTAATAATTAATCAGAATTAATTAAATTAATCTATGTTTTACTATGTTTATTATTGTCAATAATAGT
The DNA here is from genome assembly GCF_982586985.1 of Callionymus lyra. NCBI lineage: Eukaryota > Metazoa > Chordata > Actinopteri > Syngnathiformes > Callionymidae > Callionymus > Callionymus lyra. Next base: position 17,662,939 of record NC_141833.1, read on the forward strand.
ATTTGAATTCTTCATGAAGGTTAATAATTAAATGTATTTTACGCTGTTAATAAAAGTAATTTCTCTAATATTATTTAATAAAAAACTATGTTGGAATCAAGGAATGACTTGATTTTTCATTTTTCCTGTTTCTTCTTTTTAATAAAGTTTTACTTTTGCTTCAAATGTTCCGAAAAAAAGATTTTATTTTATTTTTTTGAAGTCATTGGGACATTAAAGATATTTACCTACTGAAGATATTAGACATGAATCTGTTTATATATATATTTTTTTAAATACATTTTTTTTTTTGTACTTCCATTCATTCTTTTTACAACATTTGTGATCAACATTTTTTTGTTGTTTTTTAAGATGCTTTTTGTGTGCAATATTCTTTTAAAATCACTTAAAAATAATCATAATAAATTTTTTTTTGGTCAGTTCTGTCTCTCAAAAGTTTTATTTTTGCACAAAGTTTTTCCAACAGTTGGATTTTTTTAAATGTGGACATTTTGAAAAATCATTCTTTTCCCAACAATGTCTTCCCTTTATTTTTCCTGAAAGTTTTTCTGAACGTTTATTATTTAAATAAATTACTGTTTTTGTTTAATTTCTTCCCAAACTTTTCCAACAATGATTTTTTTTTTTTTTTTTAATTGTGAATATTTTTGTACTTTGTGATAATATTTTTAGAGTCATGTGTGGGAGGTCGTACTTGTGTATTTCACTCTTTTTCCAACAGTGTTTGTCTTTATTTTTCAGTTTTTCTAAAATGTTTTTATTACTGTTTATGTCTCTTAAAATTAAATTTTCTGTCCAATATTCTTTTTTTTAATTTATTTTTTCAGCTGCATTTTTTCTGTTGAATTAATAGTTTTATTTTGTGTTGTACACTATTCAATGGTGGACAATGTGGATTTTTTTCTTGTGTGTTTTGTAACATTTTTCACTTAAACTCGTACATTTCTATTTCACCTCAAACCATCAACTTTCACCCGAGACCTTGTGACGTTAAAGAAAAGAAAAGTTGATGGAAAATGCTGAAGATTGAATTCAGCGACTGAAGGCCGTCGAGGGTCGCCAACGTTAAACCGACTCGACGGTTACCGAGGGATTCCTGCGTCAGCGTGATCTAAAGACCCACAAACATCATCCCTGGACGACAGATGTGAGTCGACGAGCCCCCCCCCCTCTGTCTCCCCCGCTAACAAAACCATAAAGCAATTTTGCTGAAGCTAACTAGCTTGTGTTCGCAATTTCCCAGAGAGCCAGTGGGGGGGTGAGGAGGGTGAGGAGGAGGAGGGTGAGGAGTGGGTGAGGCGACAAGAACGTTTATCTGCTTGTTTTCATTGGACGTGGAACAGCGAGCGACACAAACAGAGCCGGACCTGACAAAGGCTCAGGTGCGGCGTCGCGGTGGGAGGCGAGGCCTGTGGGGGGCGACGAGCGCCTTCATGCTCACAGCGTCCACCAGGCCTCACGCCGTCCCTTCCTCCTCCTCTTTCCTCCTCCTCCTTCCTCCTTCCTCCTCCATCAGATGCACTCTCTGGCGAGCGAGGGTTAAGTATTGATGCTGGAGGTAAAACAGACGTGATTAGCCGGAGAGAGACGTCAGAGTCGCAGCAGGAGGCGAGGAGAAGAAAAAGTGGGTCAGAGGCTGGAAATGAGACGGAACAGGAAGTGACTGATTATTATTTCACAGAAATATCAGATGAAATAATGATTTTATCTCAATTTATTCATTGTTGGAGGTTACATTTTTATAGAGTTTGTCATTTTCTGGCTTTTTTTTTTTAATAGGTAGTTTGTTTTTCAGTTTATTTTTATTTCTAAACAAGAAGGATCTGTCTCGCCTGCAGTTGATACTAAACTCTGCAGTGATAATTCCGACCCGCTCTAGTAGAAGAACTCACATTTCTCCGATTCTTAAAAGTCTTCACTGGCTGCCAGTTTCTATCAGGATCCATTTATTTTCCCTCATGTTCAGATAATGATTAAAAATATATATCAATTGTTTTGAAAGGTGGCTTCGCTTTTGATTAAATTCTGTATTATTGTCATTTTCCTAAAATCAGGGGAACTTTATACTTGGTTTAATTTTCTCTTTAAAATAAAGAAATCTTTACTTAAGTGGATCTTAAAAAAATGTTGGCTTCATGAGTCAGAATCTGATTATACAATAAATGTATAATTTTCCTTCTTAAACAAATGTTTTTTTATGGCCATTTTTTAGCATTACAACCATCATAGTTGTTTTCTAAAATGAATGTTTGAATTATTATTTTTTTGTCATTAAACACTCGTTTTTTGAGAATTTTTGGCGTAAACAAAAGCTCGACAGGAGTCAGTTTTTTAAACATAAAATGTACGAGTCATTTCAAGTCACGACCCGAGCTCCTCCCTCACAAGGGAGGACGACCGAAGGGAGGACGAGTCCTTGAAGGAAAATTAAAAGAGAAGCTTCACAAGACGTTCAGGTTCTGATATAATTATTATTTAATAAGTTCATGAGGACAAAACATTTACAGGAAACCATCATCTCAGAGCATCATCAGCGCGACGGAGGCGAGGACCGACAGGCCGATGACTGTGTAGCCGGTGCGGTAGACTTCCGGGATCCGGAAGCCTTTCCCGATGTCCCAGAACTGGAGACAGAAGACAGGAAAGAGAGATTTTTTGATTTGTTCAGAACGGGAGAAACGTTCATGGCCTCGGACGAGTCTTACCAGGTGACGGACGCCGTTGAGGGTGTGGAAGGAGACGGGGAAAGCGAGGCCGAACTTGGCCAACCCGATGAGGATCGGTCCGACGGAGAGCGAGTGGATCAGGTTCAGGTACTCGGGGTAGTTTCCTGGAAGTACCAGAGCAGCCAGAGCGAAGGCCGAGATCGCTGCACAGACACAGGGAAGAAGGTGAGAGGAACGATGAGAAGATGAGAGGAACGTTGAGAAGATGAGAGGAACGATGAGAAGATGAGAGGAACGATGAGGAGAGGAGAGGAACGTTGAGAAGATGAGAGGAACGATGAGAAGACGAGAGGAACGATGAGGAGAGGAGAGGAACGATGAGGAGATGAGAGGAACGACGAGAAGAGAAGATGAGGAACGACGAGAAGAGAAGATGAGAGGAATGACGAGAAGAACGATGAGATGAGAAGAAGAGAGGAACAATTAGAAGAGAAGAGGAGAGGAGAGGAACAACGAGAAGATGAGAGGAACAATGAGAAGATGAGAGGAACGACGAGAAGAGAAGATGAGAGGAACAATGAGAAAGATGAGGATGAAGGAGAAGATGAGAGGAACGACGAGAAGATGAGAGGAACGATAAGAAGAGAAGATGAGAGGAAAGATGAGAAGAGAAGATGAGAGGCACGATGAGAAAAGAAGATGAGAGGAACAACGAGAAGGTGAGAGGAACGATGAAAAGAGAAGGTGAAAGAAACAATTAGAAGAATAGATGAGAGGAACGAGAAGAAAAGACGGTGAGAAGAGAAGATGAGAGTAATGATGAGAAGAGAGAAGATGAGAGAAACGATGAGAAGAAGAGAAGATGAGAGGAACGAGAAGAAGAGAAGATGAGAGGAACGAGAAGAAGAGAAGATGAGAGGAACGAGAAGAAGAGAAGATGAGAGGAACGAGAAGAAGAGAAGATGAGAGGAACGAGAAGAAGAGAAGATGAGAGGAACGAGAAGAAGAGAAGATGAGAGGAAAGAGAAGATGAGAGGAAAGAGAAGATGAGAGGAACGAGAAGAAGAGAAGATGAGAGGAACAATGAGAAGATGAGAGGAACGACGAGAAGAGAAGATGAGAGGAACAATGAGAAAGATGAGGATGAAGGAGAAGATGAGAGGAACGACGAGAAGATGAGAGGAACGATAAGAAGAGAAGATGAGAGGAAAGATGAGAAGAGAAGATGAGAGGCACAATGAGAAAAGAAGATGAGAGGAACAACGAGAAGGTGAGAGGAACGATGAAAAGAGAAGGTGAAAGAAACAATTAGAAGAATAGATGATAGGAACGAGAAGAAAAGACGGTGAGAAGAGAAGATGAGAGGAATGATGAGAAGAGAGAAGATGAGAGAAACGATGAGAAGAGAGAAGATGAGAGGAACGAGAAGAGAAGATGAGAGGAACGAGAAGAAGAGAAGATGAGAGGAAAGAGAAGAAGAGAAGATGAGAGGAACGAGAAGAAGAGAAGATGAGAGGAACGAGAAGAAGAGAAGATGAGAGGAACGAGAAGAAGAGAAGATGAGAGGAAAGAGAAGATGAGAGGAACGAGAAGAAGAGAAGATGAGAGGAACGAGAAGATGAAAGGAACGAGAAGAAGAGAAGATGAGAGGAACGAGAAGAAGAGAAGACGAGAGGAACGAGAAGAAGAGAAGATGAGAGGAACGAGAAGAAGAGAAGAGAGAAACGACTGTATAGAGTTTCTAGGACGACGTCTCGTTCCTCCTCCGAGGACCTTCTTATGTTCCGAACAGAACTACACAGTCCAGTCGACTCACTTTTGAACCTTTTGATTAATGATCACAAGAGTTTCTGAACATTTTCGATCTTTTAAGCCTCGAACCCTGAACCTGACATTTATCTTGTGCTTTAACCCCGAGAACAAGATCTAGAGGTTAGAAGAGATGAAGACAGAGGTCCTGATGGAAGTGACTAGAAAGACAAAGAGCAGAGAAGTTTGGAGACCAGGAGGTGATTTTGAAACTTTGTCAAGCGCAAGTTTTCATAACTTGACAAGCGTGTGGATGAAGGTCACGAGAGGTGGGAGTGAGATCGTCAGGACCTCCAGTGAACTCATTAACTCTCACATTGATTCCGTGGAGGTCGCCGCGCTGACGAGGACGAGCTTTTAGCCACGGCAGGTTTTGATTTCCCAACATCTACAGGGTTAAAACGCATCGAGCGGAACGTTTTGTGTTCCCGGTCAACAGCCGGGATCGATGGTCACGGGGACGTCCGGGCCCCCGGGTCATATTTAGGCGGCGAGGGGTCAATAATAGATGACGATGCGACAGCGGAAAAATACTGGACTTTCTTGACAGTTTTGACAGAGTGAGAGTATTTTCAAACATACCTCCGGTGAGTCCCACCCCCGTCCCTCTGTGCGTGATGGACATCATCATGGGGACGGACCACCTGCAACAAAGTGATTTGAGAAAACAAATCAATGTTTGTTTGTTTTCAACGAAGACAGAAATATTCTTAGACAATAACCAGAAAACACAAGATCAAAGGAAGACGTTTAGGAGGAGAAGAATGAAAAGGAAGAAGAGAAAATATATAGAAGAAAATGAGGTGGAAAAGGGATGAAGATGTCAACCCTTCTGTTACCTCAGGGTCAAGGTGACCCGGAAGCCGGAAGACAAATGTGTCTGAGGTATCCCTTGTGTTGTCACTGAGTTATGCAGTGGCCGAGGTCGTTCACCTTGACCCAGAGACAACACATGGGGTTACCTTAAACACATTTGTTATCGGTCCTTCAGGTCCCCTTGACGCAGAGATAACACAAGGGATACCACAAACACATTTGTTTTTAGGCCTTTTGGTCACCTTAACCCAAAGACAACAAAAAGGGATACCACAAACACATTTGTTTTCGGGCCACCGGGTCAACTTGACCCTAAGATAACACAAGGGATACCTCAAACACATTTGTTTACGGGCCACCGGGGCAACTTGACCCTAAGATAACACAAGGGATACTACGAACACATTTGTTTTGGGGTCACATTGACCCTGAGATAACATTTTTAATGTAATGAGTGTAGGTTTAATGTTATTTTTTGTGTACAGTTTATTTTCATGTCTTAACAAGAAGGATCTGTCTCGCCTGCAGTTCATACAAAACTCTGCAGCAGGAATTCTGAGCCGCTCTAGTAGAAGAACTCACATTTCTCAGATCCTTAAAACTCTTCACTGGCTTCCAGTTTCTTTCAGGATCAACTTTAAAATTCTGGTTCTTACTTTCAGATCTATTCATGGTCAGACCTTCCATCAGTAGATTCTGATCCAGACTTACACCCCAGCTCGGGCTCTGAGGTCTGTGGATCAGAATCTACTGATGGTTCCTGAACACGGTTCAGGACAAGAGGAGAGAAATCCTTCCAGACTGTTGCTCCTAAGCTTTGGAACGATCTCTGTGTTTGATGATCTACTGACTCCTTCAAGAAACATCTGAAGACACTTTTATTTGTGCTTTTACCTGATTTTCTTTGACTCCTGTGTCTTAATCGTTTAAAGTATATATTTTGACTCTGTATTGTTTTTGATTCTTGAAGCGCTTTGTGACCCTGGTCTTCATAATTTAACGTTGATGCATGTTCTGTCGTGCTTTGGCTGCTGTGGCTCCAGAAACTTCCCACCTCGGAACAACAATCCAGTGTCTGTGGGTTACGTACTTGTAGACGGTGATATGAGGAGACATGGGTCGGTTTAGCCGCTCGTTCTTCGACCAAAACTTGTTCATCTCCTCCTTCGCTGTGGTCCCCATGGGAGAAGCACTGGAGAGAGAGAAGAGAGGGAACAACTCATTATCCATCCATCCATCTTACGGTATCAGAGCAGAGGTTATAGAAGAGTTTCATGTTTGGTGTTTGGAAAAGCAAGTAAACAAACGATGTGATGAAGAAGAAGTCATAAACAACAATTGTTAGCATTAGCATTAGCTACGGCGATCCAAGATGGCAGAACACGTTCTGTGTCTCAAATCACATACTTCTCTCAGTGCACTAGATGTTAGTATGCATCAGGATAATGTACGTACTAACTAGTAACACATTCTCCACAGATAGTATGTCTCAAATCAAACACTGCTGCTACGCACTAACAGGAAATGACGCGACAACTTCTTCTTCTACTACTATTTAACAACAATTTCAATAGCTGTAGGAACACTATCGCCACCTGCTGGCAGCACGTTTGGTTTGGATCAAGAAATATGAGAAACTAAATATTCGCGAGATATTTACGCCGGTATCAGCACCGAAGACGTGTCATTCTCCTACTGCATATACTGCAAGTATATATATATGTGTATATATATATATATATATATATATATATATATGATGTTAGTTCCGTTTACAACGTCAACGTCAACGTCACTAAGATGGAGCCACTTAGGGTAGAAAGTGTCCATAAATCCATCCATTTTGGGGGCGTTTTTGGGGACAATGTAGTGTGCATGGAGCACTACATTTCGCATACTAAGAATTAAGACGCACTCATGCAATAAAAATACTAACTTTGAGTACGCAAGTATGCGATTTGAGACCCAGCTCAAGAGTCAAAAGCTTGATAAAGAAACTTTACTTCAATGTTTATAACAGACTAAATATGTCGGTAAACTCAAAAGCAACAAGATCCCAGCCGACCTTCAACAGCTTGAATTATTCCACTTGTTTACCTGATATTATACATTTATAAACCTTTTATTATCAGTCCGTGTACGACTGCCGCTCAACAACCAAATCGTTTCTTTCGCTCGTTCAAACAAACAAACATCCGCCGGTACAAGCCCCGCCCCCTCCAGCGCCGAAACCAGCGCTTCAGATGTTGTGTCGCGAACACGAGACGAAAACGCTCGTCTGGGTCGAGGATCGGAGCCGATTAAATATTGAAGTGTGGTTGATGTGGATGTTACATAAAACAGCACTTACTGTCTGTAGAGGAAACTGTACTGCGGTCGCGAGAGACACACACCCTGGCGGGCGAACGTCCTGGAGGAGGAAGAAGAAGAAGAAGTTTATAGAAACATCAAACCATAATAATATTGACAGGTTTGTTTAGTAGCATTTGAGCTCTTGTGTTCACAATAGTTACAAACTAAGTGTTTAAATAGAAGTTAAAGTGATAGTGTCACGTTTAACTGCAGTAAATACCTTCCAGCAAACTGTAAAATGTACTTTTACAAGTTAAACAAAAGAATGTCTCGTCATCATTCTTTGGTCAAAAATAAATTTAATATTTTGTTTAATTTTTCTTCCCACTTTGGGGAAATTTAAGTTGTCAAAGCAGTTTCGCAAAACATAAATAGTAAATAAACATCCTATTAAAACAACTAAACCAATATTACGTTATTAGTTTACAAAAAAAAACACAATAATAACACACATAAATAATAACTCATAAAATAAACACAATCAAATAATGAGCTATATATATATATATAAAAAAAACAATTGAAAGAATAAATCTTAAAATAATATGTATTAATGCGAGAGAATGCCTTCCTTTATTTGAATTGGTAATTTATTTATAATATTAAATTATTGTATTTTAGCTATTTTAATATTTACTTAAATCCTGAATTGTTCTACATTTTCACAAATAATTAAACTACAATGAATAAAATATACCCAATAAAAACAGTGTAAAAGCCGTGTTACTAACGATGATGTACTTTTGCAGCAAAATGTGGATTAAACTGAAACTCTGGTTATTGCTCCAGAAGATAAAGTTCCAGGGTTGAGTCAGTACTTGGGTGACTTAGGTCAGTCTGTCAAACTGAGCCTGAGAAACCTGGGTGTTGTATTTGACAAAGACATGTCTCTTGTTCAACAATGCGTTTGTGTCTTCTCTCAGAAATGTGAGTTCAACTACTAGAGCGGGTCAGAATTCTCAATACAGAGTTTTGTATTAACTGCAGGCGAGACAGATCCTTCTTGTTAAGACACCAAACTGTTACAATAGTCTAAACAAGAAGGAACTGTCTCGCCTGCAGTTAATACAAAACTTTGAAGCGAGAATTCTGACCGGCTCTAGTAGAAGAACTCACATTTCCCCGATCCTTAAATCTCTTCACTGGCTGACAGTTTCTTTCAGGATCAATTTTAAAATGCTCGTTCTTATTTTAAGAGCTATTCATTAATTTATATTAGATTATTGTATTTTAGCTATTTTATTTTGTACTTAAAGACGGTCCTGTTTGCATCATGAATAGTTTTTAATGTTTACAAATTATTAGAATACAATGAATAAAATAATATACCCAATAAGAATAGTGTGAAAGACATGTTAGTAATGACGATATATTGTATTCCGTTTTTTTTTTTAAAGGTTCACAACTTTTCATTGGATTATTTTAAAGAAATGACAATAATCACAACCAAATCAATTGGTTTCATTATGAATAATATTTCACACTGAGTAACAATTATCTAGACTCGAACAGAATACTGTAATAGAATATTCAAGCATCATAATCACATAAAAAATGTCATTTAAATGTGCAGAAAACTATTTCAGGCGAGCTTCAATGAGACGAAAACACATAAACGACCACCGACATGTCTTTGCTCTACATTAACACGAAACACAATATGTAACTTTTGCATTCTTTTACTCCATTTAATTCATTTTAATCTTAAAGGTTTCGTTGAAAAGTGACCTTGTTGTTAATAAAGTGGACAAAGTTCAGTCCAGGAGACAAACACGTCTCACAGTAATCTTACAGTCAACGCCCTAAACAAACAACAATGTGATTTAAGAACAAATCATCACAACAGATGAAAGTAAAACTAAGGAAAGAGCAAAGTGCGACTTAAATAAACGAGATTTAATCCAGTTTTATAAACGGTAGTACTTGAAATGACAGCTGAGGTTAGCATGCTAACGCTACTACACAACAAATACACGCGGAGAACCACACGCTATGACTTTACGATTAAAACACGAGTCTCGGTATTGTTATATATCGATTATCTACTCGTGCCGTGAGTATTTGAAGCATGTTAAGTATAATAAACGCTATAATAGAGCTATAGTGAAGCTAGCGCAGATGCACTGACCTTAGAAGCAGCGCCATGTTTGCCGAGAAGGGACCGGAAGTGACGTCAAGTGACGCGGGTTTGTTTTGGGAGCGCTGCGAGGTCACATGGGGTCAAAGCATGAATGGCGGGATTTATCTCCTTAAAAGTCGATCCGTTTTTAATTATAATCATAAAAATGTATTTGCTTGTTACAAAAAGAGACGTTTAGGTTAAATACAAGATTTAAAATATATATATTTATTGCCCAAAAGTAGCTCATTTAACAGTAAAAATACTCTGTTGTTATTGTTTGCATACTTACATCAACTTAGTTTACAAAAAGTTAGGATTGTAATTTGGACCACCCCTGAGGTAAAGTTGTTGGAGGCTTTAAAACAGCAAATTAATACCAAACACAAACAAACAAAGAAGAATATCCTGCTTTAAATAAACACACCTGGGGAAACAAAGAAAATATCGCCAGTGGAAAACGAATGTTTCTTTGCAGATATTTTCCCCTCATCTTTTTTAAGACGGTTCTGTTATTCTTTTGTATTAGTTTCATACTCGGAAAATATGGAGATTTTTCCTCCAATTTATTAGTCGAATAAGGTGACGATGGATGGTGTATTCCCTTCCTTTTTAAAGTTAAAGACAAAAAGTTAGTCGGTTGAAAGAACAAACCAATACCATCCAAATGTCTCCAGACTCCTCGTCTGTAACGTCCTTCTTGTGTTGAAGCCTCAGTGAGAGGAATTGAACCCCCGAAAAAAATTAAATTAGTCTATATTTGAAACTGAAAAACAAGAGATATAAACTGAAAGTACAGTGCAAGCGCTTCCAAAGCTCATACAGTTTATTGTCTACAATACCTTAACATAACAACTGAGAAAAACCTCTAAACTTAGGAAAATGTTGTCACAACATGATCTCGAGTTTGTAATCCAAGCGTTTGTATCTTCTCGTCTGGATTAATTTAACTGTTTGTTTTCATGTCTAAACAAGAAGGATCTGTCTCGCCTGCAGTTGATACAAATTCTGCAGCAAGAATTCTGAGCCGCTCTAGTAGAAGAACTCACATTTTCCGATCCTTAAAACTCCTAACTGGCTTCCAGTTTCTTGCAGGATCCATTTTAAAATTCTGGTTCTTACTTTTGGATCTATTCATGGTCAGGCTCCTCTTTACATCACTGATCTGATCGAGCCTTACAGTCCAGCTCGGGCTCTGAGGTCTGTGGATCAGAATCTACTGATGGTTCCTGAAAACGGTTCAGGACCAGAGGAGAGAAATCCTTCCAGGCTGTTGATCCTAAGCTTTGGAACAATCTCTGTGTTTGATGATCTACTGACTCCTTCAAGAAACATCTGAAGATACTTTTATTTGTTCAGGCTTTTCCTTGATTCTCTGAGACTCCTGTGTTTGTCTCGGTGTTATCTTGACCTTCGAAGTATATATTTTATTGAGTATTGTTTTGATTGTTTAAACGCTTTGGGACCCTGGTCTAGAAAAGCGATCTACAAATATAACTTACTTACCTTTTTTTTAAAAGCATACACACAAACTAAAATTGCGACTTTTAATATTATAATGTTTTGTTTCTTGTTTTTAAATGTCTTTATCTTGTTTTAATGTCAAAATATCTACTTCGTTTTAACTATCCTGCTTTCAAACTGTAGCACTTTAACATTTGTTGATCAAATGTAAAGTGCAATACAAATAAAGTGGATTATAAATGAGGCTAAAAGAAATATGGTTCAAGAACGTTATTGGATGGAAGAGGAGAAACAAAGTAAATGGAAAGTAGAAAGATTGAAGAAAATGTTTTGGTGGATAAACCAACAGACCATAAAAAAAGAATCAATGACTTACAACGATGGAAGGAAAGAATAAAATCAAATAAAGTTTCATTATTGAATGAAAACGAAAAACAGGCAAATGGTTGAGAATAGAGAATAAAGTCAGAATCTTGGATGGATGGATGGATGGATGGATGGATGGATGGATGGATGGATGGATGGATGGATGGATGGATGGATGGATGGATGGATGGATGGATGGATGGAATGATGGCGTGACGGATGGTTGGATGGAAGGATGGCTTGATGGATGGATGGATGGATGGATGGATGGACGGGTGGTTGGATGGATGGATGGATGGATGGACGGGTGGATGGATGGATGGATGGATGGATGGATGGATGGATGGATGGATGGATGGATGGATGGATGGATGGATGGATGGATGGATGGATGGATGGATGGATGGATGGATGGATGGATGGATGGATGGATGGATGGATGGATGGATGGATGGATGGATGGATGGATGGATGGATGGATGGATGGATGGATGGATGGATGGATGGATGGATGGATGGATGGATGGATGGATGGATGGATGGATGGATGGATGGATGGATGGATGGATGGATGGATGGATGGATGGATGGATGGATGGATGGATGGATGGATGGATGGATGGATGGATGGATGGATGGATGGATGGATTTAAAGATGGAAGGATGGATGGCGCGGCTAATGGAAGCTATGTAGAATGATTACATAGAAAGAATTCATAAAAAGGTAACATTAATGTGTGTCCTAGCTAGCCGGGGTTGAGGCGAGAGGATGAATGACTGATGCCAGAAACAGAAGAAAGGATTTAAAGGCGTTTATTCAGCAGGAACATTGGATCGAAGGCTCCACCGTCGTGTCACACAAACCACCGTGAGACGAGGAGCCCGACCGGCGAGAATAATCCAGCGATGAGACGCTCACACACTCCGTCGCGCCGACACTAATAATACGTCTCCTGCTCCACCCAACCTGAAAGACAGAAGCCGGAGTCAAGGCTCTTCATCTGCATTCATCAGCAGACTTTTGTCTCCGGCCGATCCTCCTGTAATGCTGCTCGCCGGCGCGAGACGCACGGATTAACCTAAAATGATTAACTGTCACGATAAATTGTTTTGTCTCCTCGTCCCATCGCCCGCCGCCATGCGAGTCGGCGAGACGGGGGGGGCGAGCAGAATCCCAACCATTGTTGCGGTGGGTATCGCCCGTTCTGATCTCGAGGCCTCGTATCTCACGACTCTTGATCAGCGCCGTAATTTCCTTTCTCATCATTCGCCGCCGCGTCTGGCGAAGCAGTATAATCTGTTTCCTGGAGCAGATTTAACAAGCGATCATTGGCGGGATAAATACGGCGACGCCGGCGCGGGATTCTGTATACGCCGAGCGATTGTAACACGAGGTCTTGAGATTCAATCTCGAGAACGCCGGTTAGCGTTAGCGGCGGCGACGCGAAGGGTTCAAGTGACGGAGACGGATTAGAGTCGGATGGTCACATGACTTCAGGCCTCACACCTGTGTGTGACTGGATGAGTGAAGAGTTGATGGATGGCTTGGCGGGAGAAAGTAGAGAGCGAGTGAAGGTTGGAATGAAGAAAGGAAGCGAGACAAGAAAGAGGGAAGGTGCCAAGGATGGACGGGGAAAAAAAAGAAAAGAGGCAATGAGAGAAGGAAGAATGACAAAAAAAGAAAATAAATATTTTAAAAAAGAGGGAGCAAGAAGTATAGGGAAAAAAGAAAGGAGGAAGGATGGAAAAAGAAAAGAAAAAAATGGAGGGAGCAAGGAGGGAATGGGGGATGCAATAAAGGAGTAATAGTAGTAATGAAGGACAGAAAACATTACATGCAGATGCTAAGAAGGAAGGAAGGAAAGAAGGAAGGAAGGAAGGAAGGAGGGGGGAGGGAGGAAGGAAGGAAAAAAGGGAGGAAGGAAGGAAGGAAGGAAGGAAGGAAGGAAGGAAGGAAGGAAGGAAGGAAGGAAGGAAGGAAGGAAGGAAGGAAGGAAGGAAGGAAGGATCTAAAAGAAGAGGAATGATCGACAGGAGGGAGGTAAGAAGATTTGAAGGAAGGAAGTAAGATAGACAGTGAGAAAAGAGAATTCACAAGTATGGAAGGAAGGGGTAAGGGAGAGAAGGAAGGAAAGAAGGAAGGAAGGGAAGACAGAAGGGAAGAATGAAGAATAGATGGTTTAAAGGAACAAAGACAAAGAGTAGAAAAAGGAGGGAAGGAAGGGAGGATTGGGGGAAGGATAGGAAAACGGAAGGAATAATAGGAGGGAAGAAGGACTGTAGGGAGGTAAAATAGACACAAGTATGAAAGGAAGTGAGAGTGAAATAAAGAAGATAGGGATGAAAAAAGAGTCCTCCAGGAAGGAAGGAAGGAAGTAATGAAGGGGAAGAAGAGAAGGTTGAAACATCTCTTACCTCCAGGGTGTCTCCTCAGGATGTATTTACGGATCTCGTCGTACACGAAGATGAGAAGACTGTAGGGGAGAGCACAGAACCACCACAGGACCCTGGAGGGAGGACGAGGTCAGAGGGTAAGAGGGTCAGAGGGTCAGAGGGTCAGAGGGTCAGAGGGGAGACCATGAGCATCGACCTGGATCACATGCTAACAGACGAGCTAACGTACTTGAGCGGGTACATGCGCAGAGCCACGTCCATGCCTGGGCAGTAGGACAGGAAGGCGGCCAGAGCCGTCTCCACGAACAGGCCGAAGATCAGGATGCGGTTCCTGGAGGAGACAAGAACAGGAAGTAGAACCTTCGGGAAGAACCTCCGTACAAGTCCGGACCCCCGGGACTCACCTCATGCCCTGCTGGAACAGAGAGTTCCTCCGGGTCTTGCAGATGATGAGGTCGGCCCACTGGACCACCACGATGCTGGCGAAGAAGGACGTGTGACACGTGAACTCGATGATCTTCCTCTGCTCGTACGTCTGCGGGAGAAACACACTCTCAGTGGGTTGTGTTTGTTGAGGAGTTTATCAACAAACACACTCTCAGTGGGTTGTGTTTGTTGAGGAGTTTATCAACAAACACACTCTCAGTGGGTTGTGTTTGTTGAGGAGTTTATCAACAAACACACTCTCAGTGGGTTGTGTTTGTTGAGGAGTTTATCAACAAACACACTCTCAGTGGGTTGTGTTTGTTGAGGAGTTTATCAACAAACACAATCTCAGTGGGTCGTGTTTGTTGAGGTGTTTATCAACAAACACACTCTCAGTGGGTCGACTGTGTTTGTTGAGGTGTTTATCAACAAACACACTCTTAGTGGGTCGACTGTGTTTGTTGAGGTGTTTATCAACAAACACACTCTCAGTGGGTCGTGTTTGTTGAGGTGTTTATCAACAAACACAATCTTAGTGGGTCGACTGTGTTTGTTGAGGAGTTTATCAACAAACACACTCTCAGTGGGTCGACTGTGTTTGTTGAGGAGTTTATCAACAAACACACTCTTAGTGGGTCGATTGTGTTTGTCGAGGAGTTTATCAACAAACACACTCTCAGTGGGTCGTGTTTGTTGAGGAGTTTATCAACAAACACACTCTCAGTGGGTCGTGTTTGTTGAGGAGTTTATCAACAAACACACTCTCAGTGGGTCGTGTTTGTTGAGGAGTTTATCAACAAACACAATCTTAGTGGGTCGTGTTTGTTGAGGAGTTTATCAACAAACACAATCTTAGTGGGTCGTGTTTGTTGAGGAGTTTATCAACAAACACACTCTTAGTGGGTCGTGTTTGTTGAGGAGTTTATCAACAAACACACTCTTAGTGGGTCGTGTTTGTTGAGGAGTTTATCAACAAACACAATTTTAGTGGGTCGTGTTTGTTGAGGAGTTTATCAACAAACACAATCTTAATGGGTTGTGTTTGTTGAGGAGTTTATCAACAAACACACTCTTAGTGGGTTGTGTTTGTTGAGGAGTTTATCAACAAACACAATCTCAGTGGGTTGTGTTTGTTGAGGAGTTTATCAACAAACACACTCTTAGTGGGTCGTGTTTGTTGAGGAGTTTATCAACAAACACAATCTCAGTGGGTTGTGTTTGTTGAGGAGTTTATCAACAAACACACTCTCAGTGGGTCGTGTTTGTTGAGGAGTTTATCAACAAACACACTCTCAGTGGGTCGTGTTTGTCGAGGAGTTTATCAACAAACACACTCTTAGTGGGTCGTGTTTGTTGAGGAGTTTATCAACAAACACAATCTTAGTGGGTTGTGTTTGTTGAGGAGTTTTTATCACAAATACAATCTTAGTGGGTCGTGTTTGTCGAGGAGTTTATCAACAAACACACTCTTAGTGGGTCGTGTTTGTCGAGGAGTTTATCAACAAACACACTCTTAGTGGGTTGATTGTGTTTGTTGAGGAGTTTCACAACAAACACACTCTTAGTGGGTCGATTGTGTTTGTCGAGGAGTTTATCAACAAACACACTCTTAGTGGGTCGATTGTGTTTGTTGAGGAGTTTCACAACAAACACACTCTTAGTGGGTCGATTGTGTTTGTTGAGGAGTTTATCGACAAACACACTCTTAGCCGGTCGATTGTGTTTGTTAAGGAGTTTATCAACAAACACAATCTTAGTGGCTCAACTGTGTTTGTTGAGGAGTTTCACAACAAACAAAATCTTAGTGGGTCGTGTTTGTCGAGGAGTTTATCAACAAACACAATCTTAGTGGGTCAACTGTGTTTGTTGAGGAGTTTCACAACAAACAAAATCTTAGTGGGTCGTGTTTGTCGAGGAGTTTATCAACAAACACACTCTTAGTGGGTCGAATGTGTTTGTTGAGGAGTTTCACAACAAACACACTCTTAGTGGGTCGATTGTGTTTGTTGAGGAGTTTCACAACAAACACACTCTCAGTGGGTTGACTGTGTTTAAATATTCACTTTTGTGTTAAGATATTCACTTGTGTGTTGAGACCTTCACAGTTGTGTTTAAATATTCATTGTTGTGTTTACATATTCACTTTTGTGTTTAAATATTCACTTGTGTGTTGAGACCTTCACAGTTGTGTTTAAATATTCACTTTTGTGTTGAGACCTTCACAGTTGTGTTTAAATATTCACTTTTGTGTTTAGATATTCAATTTTCTGTTTACATATTTACGGTTGTATTTAGACTTTCAAATTTGTGTTTAGTCCTTTTCTGGTGTGTGTTTAGATGTTCACATTTATGTTACTACTTTCGCATTTGTGTTTAGACCTTTTCAGTTGTGTTTATTGAATCACTGTTAAGGTAAGTGAATCATTGTTGTGTATTTCATTTGTTGCGTTGAGGAATCATTTTAAAATATTTGTCGTATTATTTGTTTGTTTTTAAAGGTGTAAACTTGTGTCGTGTCGTGTCGTGTCGTGTCGTGTCGTGTCGTGCCGTGCCGTGCCGTGCCGTGCCGTGCCGTGCCGTGCCGTGCCGTGCCGTGCCGGGTCGTGTCGTGTCGTGCCGTGCCGTGCCGGGTCGTGTCGTGCCGTGCCGTGCCGTGCCGGGTCGTGTCGTGCCGTGCCGTGCCGGGTCGTGTCGTGTCGTGTCGTGTCGTGTCGTGCCGGGTCGTGTCGTGTCGTGTCGTGCCGGGTCGTGTCGTGTCGTGTCGTGTCGTGTCGTGTCGTGCCGTGCCGTGCCGTGCCGTGCCGGGTCGTGTCGTGCCGTGCCGTGCCGTGCCGGGTCGTGTCGTGTCGTGTCGTGCCGGGTCGTGTCGTGTCGTGTCGTGTCGTGTCGTGTCGTGTCGTGTCGTGCCGTGCCGTGCCGTGCCGTGCCGTGCCGTGCCGTGCCGTGCCGTGCCGTGCCGTGCCGGGTCGTGCCGTGCCGTGCCGGGTCGTGCCGTGCCGTGCCGGGTCGTGCCGTGCCGGGTCGGGTCGTGCCGTGCCTTGCCGTGCCGGGTCGTGCCGTGCCGTGCCGTGCCGTGCCGGGTCGTGTCGTGTCGTGTCGTGTCGTGTCGTGTCGTGTCGTGTCGTGTCGTGTCGTGTCGTGTCGTGTCGTGTCGTGTCGTGTCGTGTCGGGATTGTGTCGTGTCGGGATTGTGTCGTGTCGTGTCGTGTCGTGTCGTGTCGTGTCGTGTCGTGTCGTGTTGTTTCGTGTCGTGTCGTGTCGTGTCGTGTCGTATCGTGTCGTGTCGTGTCGTGTCGTGTCAAGATTGTGTCGTGTCGTGTCGTGTCGTGTCGTGTCGTGTCGTGTCGTGTCGTGTCGTGTCGTGTCGTGTCGTGTCGTGTCGTGTCGTGTCGTGTCGTGTCGTGTCGTGTCGTGTCGTGTCGTGTCGCGTCGCGTCGTGTCGCGTCCTGTGTTGTGTTGTGTTGTGTTGTGTTGTGTTGTGTTGAAGTCTCACCCACTGCTGCCCGTAACTGTCCTCCAGCTCGTTGTAGTCTCGGTCGTCCCAGGCGATGCGGACCCCGACCAGGTCGTAGGGTCGGAACCCGTTCTCAGCCAGGATGACGAAGTAGGTGAAGAACCCGGCCAGCGCCTGGATCATGCCTGGAAGCAGGAAGTCACAACCGTTACGACTTCCTGTCGTCACAACACACACGACAGACAGATGGTTTCTATGGCGGCGTCCGGACTCGCTCGGCCCGGACTCGCTTCCCCGGCGCCGTGGATCCACGCCGTCACCTCGGATCTGTTGCTCCAGCGTTCATCTTCTGAGCCGGGCTTGTAAATGTGCTCCGGTGTGACCCGCTGGAATCACAGGCGCCGTCCTGTCAAGCCCGAGATTTATGATCCGCTCAGGCCCGCGGGTCGCCTCCTTAAATTGTGTGTCATCCGCCGTATTCCACACATTTTCCAGCACAAGGACTCGGATGAAGGCGAAGACCATGAACGCATCACGGGAACTTTATCCTCCCGTCAAACTGTCGCTTGGATTTAGGAGCGATTTAAACGACACACTTGTTCATGGATCCAGTCCAGAGGAAATAAAAACAACACTTTTGTGTTCATAGTTACAGTTGTTGTGTGAATGTTTGCATGAATGTGCGATTGATCCGTGTCGTCATTTGTTGTTGTGTTTTCCTGATTAAGTGTCATGTTGTAACATTCGTTAGTGTTTAGTGAGTCTGTGTGTGTGGTATTGATTCATTTTGTGTTCAGTCATTTGTTATCGTGTTTGTGGTGTATTGTTGTTTTAGTGATTTGTTGTCGTGCTAATTATTCTGCATTGTGTTTGTTCAGTCTTTGTGGTGTGATCATTAATTTGAGTGATTTATTGTATTGTGTTGTGTTAACCTATTTTTTAGTGTGATCCTTTTTTGTCTTGATTTATTTTGGTGTTGTGTTAACTTATTTGTTAGTGTGTTTTCTTTGTCTTTTTGGTGTATTGATTCAGTTTTGTGTTTTGTGATTTTTTTGTTGTGTTTAATGGTTTATTATCACGTCTTGTGAGTTTGTGGTTTCATTTTAGTGTTCAGTCATTTGTTGTTGTGTTTAGTGATTTGTTGTCATGCTAATCATTCTGCATTGTGTTTGTTCAGTCTTTGTGGTGTGATCATTAATTTGAGTGATTTATTGTATTGTGTTGTGTTAACCTATTTTTTAGTGTGTTTTCTTTGTCTTTTTGGTGTATTGATTCAGTTTTGTGTTTTGTGTTTTCTTGTGTTTAATGGTTCATTATTAGTCTTGTGAGTTTGTGGTTTCATTTTAGTGTTCAGTTATTTGTTGTTGTGTGTAGTGATTTGTTGTTGTGCTATTGTTTTTCTTCACTCTTTGTGGTGTGTTTGTGTTTGGTGAATATTTGTTGTGCTAATCATTCTGCATTGTGTTTGTTTTAGTCTTTGTGGTGTGATGATTAATTTAAGTGATTTATTGTTGTGTTATGTTAACTTATTTGTTAGTGTTTTGTATGTCTTTTTGGTGTATTGATTCAGTTTTGAGTATTGTGATTTGTTGTTGTGTTTAATGGTTTATTATCACATCTTGTGTGTTGTTGTTTGTGGTTTAATTTTAGTGTTTAGTCATTTGTTGTTGTGTTTAGTGATTTGTTGTCATGCTAATTATTCTGCATTGTGTTTGTTCAGTCTTTGTGGTGTGATGATTAATTTGAATGATTTATTGTATTGTGTTGTGTTAACCTATTTTTTAGTGTGATCCTTTTTTGTCTTGATTTATTTTTGTGTTGTGTTAACTTATTTGTTAGTGTGTTTTGTTTGTCTTTTTGGTGTATTGATTCAGTTTTGTGTTTTGTGATTTTTTTGTTGTGTTTAATGATTCATTATCACGTCTTGTGAGTTTGTGGTTTCATTTTACTGTTCAGTCATTTGTTGTTGTGTTTAGTGATTTGTTGTTTTGCTATTGTTTTTCTTCACTCTTTTTGGTGTGTTTGTGTTTGGTGAATATTTGTTGTGCTAATCATTCTGCATTGTGTTTGTTTTAGTCTTTGTGGTGTGATGATTCATTTAAGTGATTTATTGTTGTGTTGTGTTAACTTATTTGTTAGTGTTTTGTATGTCTTTTTGGTGTATTGATTCAGTTTTGAGTATTGTGATTTGTTGTTGTGTTTAATGGTTTATTATCACATCTTGTGAGTTATTGTTTGTGGTTTCATTTTAGTGTTTAGTCATTTGTTGTTGTGTTTATTGATTTTTTGTTGTGCTAATCATTCTGGATTGTGTTTGTTCAGTCTTTGTGATGTGATGATTCATTTTTTGGGGTTTAGTGATTTGTTGTTGTGTTTAATGATGAGTTACTGTGTTTTGGGAGTATTTGTTGTGTATCGATTCATTTGAGTATTTAGTGAATCGTTGTTGTGTTTAATGATTCATTATCATGATTTGTGAGTTATTGCTGTTTATGGTTTAATTTTAGTGTTTAGTCATTTGTTGTTGTGTGAAATGATTTGTTATCAATTTTTTCGAGTCTTCGTTGTTTCATTTTTGTGTTTTGTTTTTTGTGCTTATCATTTCTTAGTGTGTTTCTTCTTTGCGGTGTTTGTCCCATTTTTAATTTTTAGTGATTTATTGTTGTGTTAACTTATTTGTGAGTGTGTTTACGACATCTTTGTAGTGTATTGACTCAGTTTTGTGTTTTGTGATTTTTTTATGTTGTGTTTAATGGTTCATTATGATGTCTTTTGATTTGTAGTTTGTGGTTTTAGTTTAGTGTTTATTCATTTGTTGTTGTGTTTAATGATTTGTTATCGTGTTCTGTGAGTCTTTGTGGTTTATTTATTATTTTTGTGTTTATTCATTTCTTGTTGTGTTAATTTTTGTCATTGGTTTTGTTTGTACTGTATTAATCCATGTTTGAGTTTAGTGATTTTCTTGTTGTGTGTAATGATTCGCTATTGTGTTTTGTGAGTATTTAAAGTGTATTTTTTTCGTTTTGTTAATCTGTTGTTGTGCGTAGTGATTTGATTTTGTGTTTGACATTGTTTGTTTTTTGGTGATTTGATTCATGTTTGTGTATAATCATTTGTTGTTGTGTTTAATGATTCGTTTTTGTGTTTTTTGTTGTGTTTCGTGAGTCTGTATTGCGTATCTGTTCATTTATTCAACTTTATACTTAGTGATCTGTTGCTTTGCATAATTGTTTATTTTTGTGAGTCTTTGTTATCAATTCACTTAAAAAAATGTGTATTTAGTGATTTGTTGTCATGTTTAATGATTTGCTAGTGTGTTTAAATTGTATTTTTTCACGTTTGTTGATCTGTTGTCAGATCCCGAGTTCTCTCCAGCACCCCCGTGGACCCTCCTACACTCTCCTCTTTTATCTCACTATATCCTCCCTCACTCCTCTCCTTATCCATCTGTCTACCCCCCCATCCTTCCTCCCAGCCGGTCAAAGCAGGAGGCCGTCAACAATGAGTCTGGTTCCGCTCGAGGTTTCTGCCTTCTAAAAGGAAGTTTTTCCTCGCCATAGCTCACTGTACAGTGTTTTGTTTCTTGCTCTTTGTTGAATTTCTGGGATCTATTTTTCTTTAATCAACTGTAGTCTTATTTCAACTGTATAGTGTCTTGAGATAACTTTGTTATGATAAGACACTTTAAATAAAATTAATTGAATTTAATTGAATTTAATTGAAAATTGATTTGATTTTGTGATTAGTTTTTGTTGGAGTCTTAATTGTGTATCCATTCATTCATTCATTTTATTTAGTGATATGTTGTTTTGCTTTGTTATTCATTTTTGTGTGTGTGAGTCTTTATGGAACTCCTGTGTTGTTCTCAGTATTATCTTGATCTTTAAAGTATATACTTTTTTGAATATTGTTTTGATTGTTAAAGCGCTTTGTGACCCTGGTCTGGAAAAGCGCTATATAATACTTACTTTATTGTGTATCCATTCACTTGTTAAATATGTGTATTTTGTTTGTTGTTGTGTTTGAATTTTCATTATCCATTTTTGTGAGTTTTTTTTAGTGTATTGACAACTTTTGTCAATACACAAACCTTTTTTTTCTTTAACGTTTTGTGTATTTTCTATTGTTTTGTTGTCGTTTGTTTAGTAGTATAAAAACTTCTTTGTTTGTGATTTACTGTCTTGATAATTTGGTATTGTATTTTAATCACATTTTTATACAATGTTGACTCAAATTGACCTTTGTGTTTGTGAGCAATTGTGTTATTCATTCATCGATTGTTGTGTTTGTGTTTCCTTCGCAGCGGTCAGTTAGGAATCAAGGAGACGAGGCTAGGAGACGAGGAAACACCCACCGATCTGTCCGTAAGCCATACTGATGAGCCGCTCGTTCACCAGCTTGTCGGTCCTGGGGTTCCTGGGCTGCCGCTTCATGATGTCACTCTCGGCCGTCTCGTACGCCAGCGAGATCGCCGGCACCTGCCGAGGGAGGAGGCAGAAGTTATCTCGGAGACACCAGGCAACAGATCAGCTCGGGCAGGATTTCACGGCTCACACCGAGGGCTGTTTTGAAGACCCTCATAAAGCAGGAGGTCGAAAGGTCGCCGTAATAAAGACCTTCATATCTGGAGCTCAACGGCGAGCGCTCGCTGAGCGAGGACGGAAATCTCCCGACTTAAGAGGGATGGAAGGAAGGAGGGAGGACACGCTTGGTGGTCCACGAATCCACTTTGTTTCCTGCTACTCTGCTCTGACCTGCGTCTGACCTGAAATCACTCCACACTCCTGCCTCGCTGACTCTACCTGGAGAGAAGATGTAGACGTTTTTTATTGATTTGTTTGATTAGAAAAGTTATATATGGAGAAAATAAGACGTCATAAAGACTTTTTATAAATATTCCAAATAATTATATATTAAATATATATTGTTTTAAAACTGTAAACGTAATTATATATTTGTAAAGACATACATCAGTGTCTTTCGTTTAATTCATCTTTATATATTAGTTAAATGGTAAATAATGGTAAATAGTAAATATATTTTCTAATAATTGTAAAATCGTTTACATTTTTTTTCTTAATACATTTTGATTTAAGTTTTTATTTTGTTAAGAATATACCGTAATTAAAAATGAATCAATTAGATCAACTTTTCATTGTTTTAATGTTTTTAATTACAAGTTTATATATAGAGAAAATAAATAATAAATGTGTATTACAATAAGTATCTGACTCAAAAATAGTATCTGATGTTGACAATTATATATACTATTAATGTATTATTATTTCACATTTAGAGTTGTTGTTTTTTTAACTCACATACATGTGTTTCTTTTGATTAACTTAACCTTAATTTACTTGATAAATAGTGTTGATAGTATTTATTTCAAAAAACTTAAGATGATCAATTTATATTATAGAATTATAGAAATATACTTCTATTATATTCTTTTTTTTATTACACTTTTGAATTGACTTCTTTATTTTGTTCATCTAAGAATATAAATAATTAATGATTCAATTTAATAAAAATATTGTTTTTTGTTAGTGTGTCAATCATTTTTATGAGCAGATTTAAAAAGATATAAAAGCAAAAGAAATGTATATTTTATAAATTGTTTAACTCGAAAATAGTTACTCATATTATATTCTAAATATGTACATATATTGACATATGCAGTAAATATATTTCATTCATCGTTTGTTTTTGTTTTATTCACAGAAAATATTTCTGTTTTTGACCCATAAAAATAATCTTCAACAAATAATACAATTATTTAAAAAAACATTGCTTTTTTTAATTAATATTAAAAAAAAAATTGTGGTTAAAATAAACAACAATATTATTAAATGTATAGTTTTACTAAATAAAAAAAATAAAGAGATATTTTTAAAAATTGTAATTACATTTTTTAAATAATTTTGCAACAAATCTTTGGTATTTTAACTTTAAAAAATGTAATTAAAAATATATATAATATTTGAAGTGAAAGCATTTCTCTATAAAAGTTCCTAAACAAATAAATAAACTTCTTTTATTTATTTTTCTTATCTGCGAAGAGGCGACGAAGACCTGCCCTATTTTACAAAAGTCCATTACGACTCTTGTTGCGCTCTGAAGGTGAAACATCAGGAGAAGAAATGAAAGCGTAATGAAAACAAGTGAGCGAGCGCTGAGCCTCCTCTCCGATGATGAATCACCGCCCTCGGGGTCGACCCGCCTGCCAACATGTCCGCCACAGGAGGAGGCGGCGGCGGCGGCACGAGGAAATGTTGGAGGTGTAAATGCAAATCTCTCTCGGATGAAGAGACGCAGAAGAAGAAATCGACGAAAAGCAACTTTTTTTTTCGCCTTCGGGCTGCTCTGGTGTGACGCGGACCAGGAGACGAGCGAGGACGAGCCGCCGTGAAAACATCAAGCCCCGCCCACCTGTGACGTCATCACCACTAAACGCTCACCATGTCGGTGCCCAGGTCGATGCAGAGGATGGTGACGGTGCCCAGAGGAAGAGGAACGCTGGCGAGGATGAAGAGCAGGAAGGGCGAGATCTCCGGGATGTTGCTGGTCAGCGTGTAGGCGATGGACTTCTTCAGGTTGTCGAAGATCAGGCGACCTGAGGAGACAAACGTGAGGAACTTAGCTAGCATAGGGTCGACTTCACTTCCTGTATTTCAGAATAAGAGTCTGTGTTTAATTGTGACTATATGTGTTAAACCCGGTCAACGCCTCGAGCGACTCTTGCTACTCTGTCCTCAACGATGTGGTGATAAAAATGTGTTTAATGACGAGTATTTAAAAAAGAAGAGTGATTTGGTTAAACCCGGTCAAAGTTCTGAGCAAACTTTTGACCACGAGATTCCAACTGTACTTGACTTCCTTCCTGGAGTAGGATTGTGTATCGTTAAGAATCTGTCGATACGTATTACAATACGGTTTCAAGCATACGATATATCGCCATGTATCGTGATACTGTAGTAGCAAGTATATATCTGTAGTATTGTCGAGTACTTGACTCTGGTGTTGCAGTATTTACAGACCACATGACTCTTGACGAAGTCGTAACTTTTTTCATTTGTCAAAATATGTCCAAACATCGGCTTTAAAAGATGCTGGAGTCACTGTATCCTCTCGTCCTCAGTCATTGCTGGGATCTCACTGGATTTCATTGTTAATGTTAATGACTGCTCATATCTAGCGGAAGTTTAATTGCAAAACAATAATTTATGTCATTGAATTTTTGATACAGTATCTTTAGAAAATATATTGCGGTAAATTGTTTTATCGATTTTTAGAACATTAGCTGTTTTCAATGCAAAGTAATTTATCCTTCATTTTGACTTTGAATTATTTTGGTGTTGTAGTATTTACAGACCACATGACTCTTGACGAAGTTGTAACTGATTTCATTTGTTTTCAAACCATTTTCTTTTTTGTTCCACTGTATCCTCTCGTCCTCAGTCATCCCCAGGATTTCATTGTTCCTTTAGCTGCGATTTTAATTGCAACACAAAAATGAATAAATGTTGCCAATATTTTCTTGTTAATTGTGGAATTAAAATTATTAATTAATTATAAACCATGAAATATTATGAAAAAATATATGATTTATATATATTTTTTTCTTCGCTACAGTTCAGTTAAATAAAGATACAATACTATGGTGAAAAAGTACTGCGATATTCAAGTGTATCGATGTTTTCTTACTAGACTTCAGTCGCTCCGGTACTTAACCAGGTTTAACCACCCTGACATGAAACCAGTTATATGTTTCTTTTGTGACTTTTAGTAATAAATGCACTACATGAATGGATTCTGCGCGACCAGGAAGTGATGTCATCGTCCGTGAGCAGCTAATATAGTAGAAGATAAAAACAGAGGCGGGTCGCGAGAGGTCGCGAGAGGTCACTTCCTGTCAGGTCGCCCTCACCTTCCTCCACGCCGGTGACGATGGAGGCGAAGTTGTCGTCCAGGAGGATCATGTCGGCCGCCTGCTTGGACACGTCGGAGCCGGCGATCCCCATGGCAACGCCGATGTCGGCTTTCTTCAGCGCCGGGGAGTCGTTGACGCCGTCGCCCGTCACCGCCACGATGGCGCCCTGCAGCCAATCAGAGGGCGGTAAGAGACGCCATTTTACATTCATAGCTTATCAACATTTCTACTAAATTAATCATTTAAAAAATATATATATATGTATATACAGTATATTATATATATATATATATATATATATATATATATATATATATATATATATATATATATATAATTATGACTCAATCATGTTTCCATTATTAAATAAAAATATATAAAACAAATCGTCTTGTTTAATAAAATAAACCATTTGTTTTACAGTAAAACTGAATTTAAAATAACAATTAAAATGTTATGATATATAATTAATCATATATAATTTAATCATATATATATATATATATATATATTAGCAAGGCTCTAAATATATATATTTTTTTATTTACTACATTTTTCACTGAAAAAATTACAGGATTAAGTTATAAGACATAAATTAGTTTTATTAAAATAAAATAAAAACAACTCAATAAACCTTTTTATTTGCTATAAAATGTCATTTTTATTTAATTGAATTATTATTTAATTATGATTAAAATCTTCTTTATTTATTTATTATATAAATATTTAAACACAGTCATTGCATCTTTACTATTTTATCATTATTCTAGTTAAAAACAGTTATTTTCTGTGGCAACAAGCGACTTGGATGACTGATCAACATTGGAGGCGAGCGAACCTGTCTCTGGCAGCCCTCCACGATGATGAGCTTCTGCTGCGGCGACGTGCGAGCGAACACGATCTCCGTGTGGTTCCTCAGCAGGTCGTCCAGGTACTCGGAGCTCATGTGCTTCAGGTCCGACCCGTGCACCACGCAGGCCTTGGCATCCCTGGGAAGAAAGTCAAAACAAAGGGCAGGTTTGAATGTTCAAATGTTGAAATTGTTTTTGTTTTGTTTTTTTGTCGTTGGACGGCGGCGAATTGACTTTGATTGTGAAGCTCTAACACTGAATTTTTAAAGCATCAAAAATCAAGCCTTTTTCAATAAATAATTCAATTCAGTATAAAATTAAACGTTTAAAAAAATAAAAAATTATGTGAAACATTTTTCAATGTAAATAATTAGTATTAAAAAGAAAACAAAACGCGAAAATTCAATGTAAATATGCAAAGTAGAAATTTTATGTAAAAATTCAACGTAGAAATTCAACGTAAAAATTCAATGTAAAAAAATCAAAGTAAAAATTCAATGTAAAAATTCAATGTAGAAATTCAATGTAAAAAATCAAAGTAAAAATTCAATGTAAAAATTCAATGTAGAAATTCTATGTAAAAATTCAATTTAAAAATTCAATGTAGAAATTAAATGTAGAAATTCTATGTAAAAATTCAATTTAAAAATTCAATGTGAACCTTTTCGAGGTCCAAGCGTAAACTGTCGATAGGAATCAATTGTTTCGCTTTAGTTGCCTGGATCTTAAATTATTTTCTACACCAACATTTTTTACACTGAATTTATTGGCCTTGAATTCTTTACATATATATTTTTTAAACATTAAATCGATTTGTTTTTTAAACATTGTTTAAACTACATTTTTTACATGTAATTTTCTTAAATTAAATTGTTTACACTGGTTTTATTTACATAGATTGTTTTTACATTCAGTTTTTGAAGGTAATTTTTGGACATTTTCTTTTTACATTAAATTGTTTTCACTTTGTTTTTTACATTTGACATTTTTTAACATTTAATTGTTGACATTTTTTTTCTTTTAATTGTTTCATTGAAAATGGTTTCATGTCAAATTTAATTTTACACAAAATGAACACATGCATTGAAAAAAAGGCGGGAAAATGTATATACTGTATATATACAGTATATATAAATATTTATATATATATATATATATTCTATATATAGAATGTCAAGCACTTTTTTTATTATATATATATATATATATATATATATAAATATTTATATATACTGTATATATATATATATATATAAATATTTATATATATAAATATTTATATATACTGTATATATATATATATATATACTTTTTTTATTATATATATATATATATATATATATATATATATATATATATATAATAAAAAAAGTGCTTGACATTCTATTGTAATTCAAAGCCTGATTTTGATGCTTAAAAATTAAATGCTAGAGATTGAAATTCAAAGTCCGATGGATCGACACGTGTCCCTGACAAGACCCACGGACCTCGGGTTGACTTCGCTGAGCGGGATGTTAAGTCTCTCCGCGATGTCCTCCACGGTCTCGTTGCCCTCGGAGATGATGCCCACGCCCTTGGCGATGGCCTTGGCCGTGATGGGATGATCCCCGGTCACCATGATCACCTGTGAACACAAACACACCTGAATTCGCCCCCTGCTGGCTGCCTCTCGTCGGTGCGGGCGGCTCACGTACCTTGATGCCGGCGGAGCGGCACTTCCCGACGGCGTCCGGCACGGCGGCTCTTGGGGGGTCGATCATGGAGATGAGGCCCAGGAAGCAGAGCTGCTCGGTGGGGAAGTTAGGGTCGTCGCTGTCGAAGGAGAAGCCTCGAGGGAAGTGGGACGGCGACAGGCTGAGGTGGCAGAAGCCTGCGAGGAGACGCCGCGAGAATCAGCTCCGCTTTTTAACCGGGTTTAACCTCCTGGAGGAACAGGAAGTGCTCACCCAGCACTCGCTCCCCGAGTCCTCCCAGCTCCTCGTAGGCGTTCTGGAACGACTCCTTCCAGGTCTCGTCCATGGGTTGCTCCTGACCGTGGATCATGATGGAGCTGCATCTGTGACATCATCAGGGTTGAGAAACTTTTCCCACCAAATATAGCGTTCCCCCCAAAAAAAAAAACCTCAAAGGCCTCAAAAGAATAAAACAAACGCAACAGATATATCCAGGGTATCGTGATGAGGCGCCGGAATGAGACGACAGATTCTTTTCAACAGAAGATAAAAACGCCGAGCCTTTAATTGCTCTTGCTTTGATATAATTAAGTCACGCTGAGTGAAAACGACTCGCAGGCGGAACTGGGAAGATAATTGGGAATCTATTTTTAAAGTGATTCTTTCTCTTTCAACACTCTCGCACTTCCACTTCAGCGGGAGTCGAGGCGAGGACTCCCTGAAGCGCCCGACGTGTCGGAGAGACTCACCTCTAAGGCGGGAAAACAACTTGCTTGGGCTGTGAGACCTTAATGGCGGACTCGCTTCTTTAATGAGGGGTCGGACTCGTTGTGTGTGACACCAGTTGTTGGACTCTCACATGAAAGGACTCATGGATCACATGGAAGTGACAAAGTGGGTGAATGAGTCCCACAAACGTGGACGAGTCAACGCGAGGTTTAACCAGGAAGTGGCTCTGAATCGTGGAGTCCCACACACAACTATCTGGGTCATTTGAATGTCAAGTGAGTGGGACTCGAGTCATAGCGTTAACGAGTCTTACAAATCTAGTTGAGTCCTGTTAAATCAAGTTGAACTCATGAGGTGCGTCCAACTTATGGAATCGTCTTTTCCGACAAAGCCTCCACAAGTCTCTTAGTATTACTCAGCGAGGTTATATAGTATTACTCTGTTAGAGTCAGCAGTATTACTCTATGAGGCTTAATAGTATTACTCGGCGAGGCTTAACAGTATTACTCGGCGAGGCTTAACAGTATTACTCGGCGAGGCTTAGTAGTATAACTCCATTATAGTCAGCAGTATTACTCTTTGAAGCTTAATAGTATTACTCGGCGAGGCTTAACAGTATTACTCGGCGAGGCTTAGTAGTATAACTCCATTATAGTCAGCAGTATTACTCTTTGAAGCTTAATAGTATTACTCGGCGAGGCTTAACAGTATTACTCTACGAGGCTTAGTTGTATTACTCCGTTAGAGTCAGCAGTATTACTCTTTGAGGCTTAATAGTACTACTCGGCGAGGCTTAACAGTATTACTCGGCGAGGCTTAGTAGTATTACTCCGTTAGAGTCAGCAGTATTACTCTATGAGGCTTAATAGTATTACTCGGCGGGGCTTAACAGTATTACTCGGCGAGGCTTAGTAGTATTACTTCATTAGAGTCAGCAGTATTACTCTATGAGGCTTAATAGTATTACTCGGCGGGGCTTAACAGTATTACTCGGTGAGGCTTAGTTGTATTACTTCATTAGAGTCAGCAGTATTACTCTATGAGGCTTAATAGTATTACTCGGCGAGGCCTAACAGTATTACTCGGTGAGGCTTAGTAGTATTACTCTGTTAGAGTCAGCACTATTACTCTTTGAGGCTTAATAGTATTACTCGGCGAGGCTTAACAGTATTACTCGGCGAGGCTTAGTAGTATTACTCCGTTAGAGTCAGCAGTATTACTCTATGAGGCTTAATAGTATTACTCGGCGGGGCTTAACAGTATTACTCGGCGAGGCTTAGTAGTATTACTCCATTAGAGTCAGCAGTATTACTCTATGAGGCTTAATAGTATTACTCGGCGAGGCTTAACAGTATTACTCGGTGAGGCTTAGTAGTATTACTCTGTTAGAGTCATCACTATTACTCTTTGAGGCTTAATAGTATTACTCTGTGAGGCTCTGTAATATTACTCCACGAAACTAGCTAGTATGTATAACTATGCTAGGCCCAGTAGTTTTACTCCATGAGACTTGTTTGTATTACTGTGTCCGGCTTAGTAGTATTACTCGGCGAGGCTCACTACTATTACTCTTCAAGGCTTAGTAGTTTTAATCCGTGAGACTCAGCACTATAGCTCTGTGAGGGTTAAAATCATTACTCCACGAGTCTCTGTAGTATCACTCCATGAAACTGAAGTATGACTATGCTAGGCTTAGAAGTACTACTCCTTGAGACTCATTTGTATTACTCTGTTGAGGCTCAGTAGTATAACTCCACAAGATTCAGTAGTATTACTCCTCAAGGCTTAGTAGTATTACTCCAGGGGGCTCTTTAGTATTATACTGCAAGGCTCCGTAATATTATTCCGTGAGACTCAGCAGTATTACTCTTCGTGGGTTAATACTGTTACTCCACAAGGCTCTGTAGTATTACTCCACAAAACTGAGAAGTAGGTCAATGCTAGGCTTAGTAGAATAACTTCACAAGATTCAGTAGTATTACTCCTCAAGGCTTAGTAGTATTACTCCAGGGGGCTCTTTAGTATTACACTGCAAGGATCCGTAATATTATTCCGTGAGACTCAGCAGTATTACTCTTCGTGGGTTAATACTATTACTCCACGAGGCTCTGTAGTATTACTCCACAAAACTGAGTAGTATGTCAATGCTAGGCTGAGTAGTATTATCCATGAGACTCAGTAGAATTAGACCTCAAGGCTTAGTAGTATCAGTCCAGGGGGCTCCTTAGTATTACTCTGCGATGATCCCTGCGATGAAACTCAGTAGTATTACTTTGTGATGGTCCGTAGTATTAATATAATTATACTAGCCTTTTAATTCTTATTTATGAAAATAGAGATGTTCCTTGATATTGTGCTTATAATCCGATGCCCTTTATATTCCGAGCTATAGGTTAATATTTCCGTGAGTCCGTCTAGCTAATGTTTCACGGACAGGTACGGGTCCACGGGCCAGAGTCAAACTACTTCATCTGCATATCTCGGAGATAATGGTGAACCCGATCCAGCGGTAAAGTTCCAGGATAACTCCAGGAACTCGTTTATTCAGCGCTGCGAGGGATTAAAGGAAGCGATCTTCTTTAAAAGGCCTGTTTAAAGGTTACACCGGAGGATTATATCGGCCAATTAGACGGTGTTTCCGAGGCTCTGATAGGTAAATAGGATCCGTGGCGTGGAGCGTGTTTGGAAAACTCATGTGTTTACTGGTGGAAGGTACGGATCACGGAGCCTCATTACAGTCTGAAGCTTCATCCTGCGACACCCAGGAGGTTGTTAGCAGCAAATGGAAGTAAATTCTTTTATCGCTTTAATCAGAGCACGACTGAACAACACCATTAGGTGGAGAGGTTGAATTAGATTCTTCCGTCATTTGAGGAGCTGCTGAGGTTCCAAATGTTACATTTTATTTATTTTAATTATTATTATTAAAGTAGATTTCAATTTGATACGTATATTTAAAATTTGAATTGTTTTTATTGTGCGATTGAATAAAATCTCAAGTGTATTGAATGTTGGATTTTTTTTAAAAAATATTGAATAGAAAAGTGTACTTAATACTTAAAGTTTCACATTATAATTCCAATAATTCCAAAATGTTTGTATAATAGTGACACGATTGTATATTGAATGAAAAAGGCTACAAATGAAAAAAATACTGAAATGGATATTTTCTTTTTGAATTATTAAAATTAAAACATCAAACTTAATGTATTAAAAAAAAAATAGAAATAAAAATGCTCACAACCTTTTAAATTATATATAAAAATGACGATATATTAATAAACCAACGTTTTTGGATTGAATTTAAAAGGCGGCACATTTAAAAACATTTAGAACATTTTTATTTTTTTATTTTGAGAGGTCAACATCAAACTGTATGTGTAAAAAAAAACGTTAATTTAGAAAATATATATAATAATATTTCAAATTTATAGTAGTAAATAGTAAATAAATAGTAATAGTAAAAAAAAAAGTCAACCTTTCAATATCGAAATTATTGAATTAAACAGTTTTTTTTAATTATTAAAATAAATTCTTAAAAACAACAATACAAAAATACAACATTTGAAATGTAAGTAAGTAAGTAAGTAAGTAAGTAATATTTATTTATATAGCGCTTTTCCAGACCAGGGTCACAAAGCGCTTTAACAATCAAAACAATATTCAATAAAGTATATACTTTAAAGATCAAGATAATATATAATATATAATATATAAGTGAAATTCAACATTAAATACTCGGATGAAACTCATGTACTTCCACACAATTTGTCTATACTTGTGACGTTGTTGTGAAACATGTGTGTGTGGTTGTGACACTAAGATGAACTAACCTGTCCAAGATCCTCTCCGGCGCCCCCTTCATGACCAGCAAGTGCCCGGATTCTTCCACCTCGTGCACCGACAGCTTTGGAGAAGAAGAAGAAAAAAAAAAAAACTCTCAACATACATTTGTGTTTCATGAGATGCGGCGAGAATCGAGTCGTCCCTGGAACCGAAGACGAGTCGACTCGAGCGCACACCACACGTGTGTGTTCACTTTTTATTGACACAGAATAAATTCACACACACACACACACACACACACACACACACACACACACAACATCTGTGTGTGAGTCACGGCGAATCTAATCCGATGGAACCTTAGCAGCATTACTTTCCTCGCCGACACAGATGTTCTTATTTTAAGTAAAACAGATTCACGCTGCGAGTCTCGGGTTCAAATCCCCAGACGGGGACCTGAGCAGGACTACAGGTGTTCCAACAAGGCTCGGAGTCAGTGATTTAATTGCCAGCGACACCTTCTCGGGAAGTGTAACAACTTGCGTTTGTTTTTCTACGAACGGATTTGAATCAATTACTCAACGAAGGTTTGTTTAAACGAAGAGTTGTTTTTTTTGTGGTTATACTGAAGGTGCGTTTACACCAAATACGACCCCTTGATGGTCCGGAGTTTTCGTTGTTTTTTCTGTCTAACGACTTCCTGTTATCTTACAAAAAGTAGGTCTTTCGAACGGGGGTCGACCTGTAGAGACCGGTCGACATCCCAAGACCACTTTTTTCTTGGTCTTTTTCTGGAGATTTTGAGGTTTTTGATCTTGACCTAGTACCGACACCTGCTGGTCTATGGAGTGTTTTAGTCTAGGTTGAGGTAGGCTAGCTGGGTGGGTCTAATGTTAGAGGAGAGTCAAAATGGCGGACTAAATTGCCGCAACACCTTTTCGGAAATGTAACAACTTCGATTACACGATGAAGATTTGCTTAAATAAAGTACCAACACCAAATACGACCCCTTTATGTGCCGGAGTTTTTGTTGTTTTTTTAATCGCTATCGATCAACTTCCTGCCATCTTAAAAAAGTAGGTCTTTCAAACGGGGGTCGACTTGTAGAGACCGGTCGCCATCCCAAGACCACTTTTTTCTTGGTCTTTTTCTGGAGAAAAAAGTATTGATCTTGACCTAGTCTTGACACCTGCTGGTCTATGAAGTGTCTTAGTCTAGGTTGAGGTGGACTAGCTGGGTGGGTCTAAGGTTAGAGGAGAGTCAAAATGGCGGATTAAATTGCTGCAACACCTTTTCGGAAATGTAACAACTTCGATCACAAAATGAAGGTTTGCATAAATAAAGTACCAACACCAAAGACGACCCCTTTATGTGCCGGAGTTTTCGTTGTTATTTTATCGCTACCGATCAACTTCCTGCCATCTTAAAAAAGTAGGTCTTTCGAACGGGGGTCGACTTGTAGAGACCAGTCGCCATCCCAAGACCACGTTTTTCTTGGTCCTTTTCTGGAGAAAAAGGTCTTGATCTTGACCTAGTACCGACACCCGCTGGTCTATGAAGTGACTTAGTCTAGGTTGAGGTGGACTAGCTGGGTGGGTCTAAGGTTAGAGGAGAGTCAAAATGGCGGACTAAATTGCTGCAACACCTTTTTGGAAATGTAACAACTTCGATCACACAATGAAGGTTTGTTTAAATAAAGTACCAACACAAAATACGACCCCTTTATGTGCCGGAGTTTTCGTAGTTTTTTTATCGCTACCGATCAACTTCCTGCCATCTTAAAAAAGTAGGTCTTTCGAACAAGGGTCGACTTGTAGCCCTGGAGACCTTTTCCTTGGACTCCCTTTTGAAAAAAACCCTTTATTTTTACCTCTTTTTGTCATCTGCTGGTCTATATAGTGTCTTAGTCTAGGTTGAGATGGGCGGGTCTAGGGTTAGCGGAAAGTCAAAATGGCCGATCAGAGTGAGAATTTTTATTTTCTATCACCTTAAAAGGTAAGAAAATGAACTGGACATCTGGTCCAAAATATACTTGGAGGGACGCCCAGAGGGTTCGGATGATTCTCTCAGGGGTCGGCGACCCCTCGGTTCAGAGGTGACGGTGGGTCTTATTGACCCGCTCGACCCATCAAGCGGGAGCTTGAGAGAGTTCCTTCCTGCGGAGAGTGAGAGCTCTCGTCGGAGAGGAAGTGGGTGAGGGACATTATTTTCGGTCGCGCTGACGAAGAGTCTCGCTGAGCGGAGAAGATTGTTTACGTCGCTACGACCCACCGGCAGAAAACATTATGACCATCTGTCTAATAAAGGGCTGCTCGTGGACGGAGGGTTTGAAACTTTCCACCGAGTCGGATCTTAAATTATTAAGATGTAAAAATATATTCAGTGACTTCGGTCACGAAGCATTTTCTCATATCCGACTTACAATACTCAACAGGAAGTGAGTTTGACTTCAAGAGGAAGTGAGTTTTTTTTTTTATTTTACTTGGGGCCTGAGTCACTCATGACTTAAGCCAGGTTTAACTTTGATATAAGAGTATTAACTATATACTGAATATATTCTGTCAAGGTAAAGCAATACAATATTGAACCAAAGTCTTCAGATGGACTCTTATTTTGAAAGGTCAACTGAAGAAAAAGCACCATTCCAACTGAAATTATTTTACATTACATATAAATCTTAAGGAGCTACTTCCTGTTATCGTATTTCAGAATATGAGTTAGACTTTTATTTTGGAAATGTTGTTTTTGGATGATTGGAAGTAGAACAAACAAACAAACAAACAAAAAAATTATATTGAAATCAAAAGGCTACACATTTTTTTTTAAATCGGATTTCGATAATGTATGTTTGAACTATTGGAATTAAAATATCATACTCTGTGTAAAAACGGAAATCATTAATAAAAAATAAAAAATTCAATAGAATAACATTTGCAACATTTTTATATTGAATTTAAAAGGCTACAAATGAAAACACATGGAAGTTAGACATTTAATGTTTTAATTATCGGAATAAGAATATTAAACTCTATGTGTAAAACAAAAATCATTCATTTTGACAAGAAAAATTGTTTGAAATCAATTAAAAAATGTTGGCACTGCTAGAAATAAATAAAGGTGTTTAGGAAATATATTTTTGAATTATTGGAATTAGAATAACAAACACTATGTCAAAACAAAACAAAAAAAATGTAATATTAACTACTAACTTATTTAATTAACTACTATTATTATTATAATTTACTATTATACCAAATAATGTATATTGAATCTAAAAGGATACAAATAAAAACATATTTAATTTAGACTTTTTTATTTTTTGCATTACTGAAGTTAAAATATCAAACTCTTTGTGTTTAACAAAAATCATTCATGTTTAAATGTATCTCATTCAACTTGAATCTGATTTGATATACGTCTCCAAGTATCCAATCCCATAATGTGGCGCAACAGTTTCATCAGTCACTTCTAACGCACACGTGGACGATGACACGGGTCGTACCTGGTACTTGTTGGTGGAGTTGAACGGGATCTCGGTCACTTTATTGTTGATCTTCCTCATCTGACGAACGCTGCCACAGCAGAGCTCGATGCACTTGAGCAGCGCCGACTCTGAGGCGTCGCCCGCCGTCTCCCTCTGTGGGCGACAGAACTAGTTTGACAGAACGAAACATGGCATACGTGGATCTCCCTGGAAAACTGAACAGGAAGTGAGTCCCTGTCATTCAAAGCAAACCATAGTTGCTCCGAGTTCTGACCGGGTTTGACCTTCATGTAGAAGGAGGCGGGAGTTAAACCTGGTCAAGAGTCTGAGGGATTCTTATCCACACATTAGATAGTTCAATTTGTAGGTGGGGCTTTTATTTTGTAGGAAGTTACCACTCATGAGTTCATTCATTGAATAGCCAATGAAGTTGCTCAAAAGTCAGTGATAAAACTTTTTTGTATTTTATCCTCACCTATGGAAGTATTTCAGTTCTGTGAGTTGTTTAATTTAACGTTTTAAATGTTGAAACTTTTGATTTTTTAATTTGAATGTTGTTTTTTTGTCATTGAAGTATTATTATTTATTATTTTTAATAATTGAATTTTGTAATGGATATATTTAAAAGTTAATTTGTTTTTTCTTGATAAATAAATTCAATAATTTGTATATTTAAAGATAGAAAAATAGAAAATCTAAAAATATATACTGTATAATATTTAATATATAATATTTAATGTCTTAATAATAATTTGGAAGAAAAAAAAGGAAATTGTTGTAAATATAATTAATCAAACTAAAAAAAGTATACATTTTGAAAAGATTAGAATTAGAATAAAAACAAATTCAAAATAAATACAAATAATTGAATTCAATTGTTCAAATTGAAAAAAAAAACTGTTCAATGCTTAAAAAAAACCAACCAATTTTCAATAAAATAAAATAAAAAAGAAACCTTTAAATGAACAAGCTTTTTAACCATTGCGTTATCTCCGGGTCAAGGTGACCCGGCAACAAAACATTTGTTTTCAGGCATTTGGGTCACCATGACCCTGAGGAAACACAAAGGTTAATTCAGCTATATAATAAAAACAACCTTTTAATCTATAAATTATAGAATTAAATTGAAAAAAATTAAATTAAAGAAATTAAAAGTTTCAACATTTAAAATGTTCAATTCAACACTTAATGTGCCGATGCCACTGATATACAAACATATTAACCTATCATACAAAATGACAAATCACATATTTTTATTTGGATACTTTTTTTTTCGAGTATTATTAATGCTAACTCCACGAGGTGAAAGAGAGACAGAGTAGTGTTCCAGATAATAAAATGTCGAACCATACTTTCCACATCGACTCTTATTTTGAAAGGTCTAAAGAAGGGAGACGACATTTCAAGAAATAAAAAATGGTATTAACAAGAGTCACTTCTGAACTACTGCTCAAACAAGATAAAAAGAGACACTTCCTGACCTTAAATTTCAGAATAAGAGTTGGTTTTAAGTCACTCCTTGAATTCCTGGAACTCCTGTGTTGTTCTCAGTATTATCTTGATCTTTAAAGTATGTACTTTTTTGAGTATTGTTTTGATTGTCTAAGCGCTTTGTGACCCTGGTCTCGAAAAGCGCTATATAAATAAATATTACTTACTTACTTACTTACTTACAAATATTTTAGAAGAGACTTTTATTTTGGAGAGTTGTGATTCCACTCTGGACCTTAGTCACTCGGATTCGTAGCCATGTTTAACCTTAGCGTAAGAGAACTATTTGGATACATTTTTTTTTTCGAGTTAAAAAGTCAATAGTAGAATTTTTTTTTTCGGTTTTCGTCGTTTCTCGCCCCAAATAACTGGGAAATTAAAGTCAAAACAAAGAAAAAGTAATTAATTAATGTTTTAAAGGGTTATTTTGTTCTGAGCACCATGGTGTCGGATCTACAGGAGTCGTCCTCTTCTATGTAACAGAAAAAAAAACACCATGAATTATTCAGTATTTGGGCTCGATGGGAGGAAAGCGTTGAAGTAAAGTCTGCTGTAGCGTCGGAGGATGATTTCGGGACATTAGCGATGATTGTTCGGCGGCTCTTTAACGCCCGCGATGTGCTCCAGCGATCTCTCCTCCTTCCCAAAGAAGCATTATCGCTCTTCACCGTAAAACTCCGCCGGTCCTTCCCTGAGAGCCAATTTATTATAATCCCGGCCGCCGACGTTTTTTTTTTTTCAACCGCCGACGCCAGATAGGACGACAAGAGATCCCTCTTTGTTCCTGTTTACTCATTCATGAAGCCACGCAGAAGCAAGGACACGCCGGCGCCGGCGACGCCAGATTTGTCCTTGTTTGTGCCTTTTTTCCATGAATGAATAATCGGATCGGGAGCACTTTTCCCGGTCGGGAGGAAACTTGGAGGGACGTCCGGAGGGTTCGGACGATACCCCTCGAGGGGTCGGCGACCCTCGGGTTCGGTGGGTCTTATTGACCCGCTCGACCAATCCGGCGGAACTCAAATCTCGAAACTAGGAAGCAGGGAGTTCCTTCCTGCGGAGAGTGAGAGCTCTCGTCGGTAGATGGATCTTATTTTCGGCGGCGCTGACGAAGAGTCTCGCTGAGCGGAGGAGATTGTTTACGTCGCTACAACCCGCCGGCGAAAAACATTATGACCATCTGTCTAATAAAGTGCTGCTCGTGTACGGAGGGTTTTGAATCTTTTCCTGCCGAAGTCGTGTCTTAAATTATTAAGATGTTAAAATATATATTCGGTGACAGAGAGTGTGACAGAGAGTGGTGGCTAGCGTAGCCGGCTGAAAGCTTTTCATCCTGTACTCAGCAGGAAGTGAGTTTGACTTCAAGAGGAAGTGTTTTTGGACTTGAGTCGCTCATTACTTTAGCCAGGTTTAACTTAAATACACGATTAATACCTGTACATATAGTGTAAATGCGATGTTTTTGAATGTTTTTGGACTTGAGTCGCTCATTACTTTAGCCAGGTTTAACATTAATACACGATTAATAACTGTACATATAGGGTAAATGCGAGGTTTTTTAATGTTTTTGGACTTGAGTCACTCATTACTTTAGCCAGGTTTAACTTAAATACACGATTAATAACTGTACATATAGGGTAAATGCGAGTTTTTTTTAAATGTTTTTGGACTTGAGTCACTCATTACTTTAGCCAGGTTTAACTTAAATACACGATTAATACCTGTACATATAGTGTAAATGCGAGGTTTTTTAATGTTTTTGGACTTGAGTCACTCATTACTTTAGCCAGGTTTAACTTAAATACACGATTAATACTTGTACATATAGTGTAAATGCGAGGGTTTTGAATGCTTTTATTTTGACTATTTTATTTTGAAAACATTACACAGGAAGTTGTACCGTTTTTGATCCGCAGGATTGTTGAAAGACGAATGTAACGTAGCATCTACTTGCTAACTCCACGAGGTGAAAGAGAGACAAAGTAGTGTTTCAGATAATAAAATGTTAAACCAAACTTTCCACAACGACTCTTATTTTGAAAGGTCTAATATGGGAGACGACATTTCAAGAAATAAAAAATGGTATTAACAGTACAAGAGTTACTTCTGACCTATATACCGATAAAAAGAGACATTTCCTGACCTTAAATTTCAGATTAAGATTTGGTTTTAACAGATATATATTAGAAGATACTTTTATTTTGGAGAGTCGTGATTCCACTCTGGACCTGGAGTCACTCGGATTTGTGACCATGTTTAACCGTAACGTAATAGAACTAACTGTATACATAATCTATCAAAGTAAAGCGATAAAATATTGAACCATACTTTTCACATCGACTCTTATTCTGAAAGGTCAAATGAAGGGAGACGACATTTAAAGAAATGTATTTTTAACACGAGAGTTACTTCTAACTTAATTTTCAGAGAGGAAAACAAAGGAGCCACTTCCTGTTCTTGAACTTCAGAATAGAGTTTGAACATATTTTAGAGAGAGACTTTTATTTTGGAGAGTTGTGATGTCACTCAGAATTGTAGGCATGTTAGTCTTCCATATAAATATATCAACTTTACATATATAATCTTCCTAAGCAATAAATAAAATAGTTAACTATAACTCTTATTTTGAAAGGTGTAATGACGGAAGAATTAATTTCAAGTAATCTAAATTGTATTTACTGTACAAGAGTTACTTCAGACTTAATGATCAGGAAAGAAAAAAGGAGCTTCTTCCTGAACTTCTATTTCAAAATAAGAGTTAGTCTCAACAGTCAAATTTCTTTTTTTTAAATAGACTTTTATTTTGGAGAGTCTTGATTTTACTCTTGACCGGAATCACTTGTAACTTCCACCATATTTAACTTGAATCTAAGAGAATCACTGTATACACAATCTATCGAAGTAAAGCAATACAATTTGAATCCATGCTTGTCACAATCCATCTTATTTTGAAAGGTTTAATTGAAGAAGATTAAAAGAGA
Source organism: Callionymus lyra (assembly GCF_982586985.1). Lineage (NCBI taxonomy): Eukaryota > Metazoa > Chordata > Actinopteri > Syngnathiformes > Callionymidae > Callionymus > Callionymus lyra. The sequence continues at coordinate 17,703,730 of NC_141833.1, forward strand.
AAAATATAAAGTTGAGTTTTCGCTTACTTAATGCTCAAATAGGAAAAGCTAAGCCACTTCCTGTTCTTGTATTTCAGAATAAGAGTTACTGTTATTAGTCGATGAGAGAGAGGCTTTTATTTTGTAGGGTAGTAAATCCACGCTGGGTATGAGTCGCCCAGCGTTTTGACCAGGTTTAACGTTCGTACTGCCTCGTAAGTGGAGGAAGTTAAACCTGGTCAACAGTCGGAGCAACTCTCTCTGTTTTCTTCTGTGAATCATTTTTTACCGAGTCGTTATTTATGACTCAAAAACCATTCCAGACACAGGAAGTGAAACCGTACCATGAGGATGGGCAGGTGGTCCTGTCCGGCCCGGAAGTCGGCCCGGTTGCAGAGCCCGGCGACCCGGGACAAGGCGGACCAGGTGTCGGAACTCTTGTCGAAGCCGGTCCCTGAGTCAGAAGGAGAGACGGTTTTATATCTTGGACTCGAAAAGACTCTCGAGCGAAAACTCAAAGATTCTCTTGACCTGCAGCGACCTTCGTTCACAGGGAGTCTCAAGTCTTCATGTTTCAACTCTTATAACTTTATTCTCGTTAATGATCTGAACCTGTTTCTATCAATTCAATATTGCTGTGACTTCTACTGCACGACGAGTATTTATAAACAAACACGAATATGAAAAGGAAGTTAAAGTATTCAAAAATAAAAAATAAAAAGTATATTAAATTAATTGAACTATTAGGTTAAGAGTACTTTTACAAAACAATTAAAATAAGTCAATTCAGTATTTTAAAAATAAAATGTAATTTTATGTGTCGTTAAATTAGGAGAAAAACTCTAAAAATAAAGAAGTAAATACTTTAGATACTGTTAGTTATAATATTAAATCATTTAGAAAGAAATTATATTACAATTAGTAAATGTAAACTGATATAAATCAGTGAATATTTACATTTAGAAATTATCGTAACTGGGAATAAATTCAATATTTTTTATTTGACGTATTTATTCTACACATGTTCTACTGCACGACGAGTATTTATAAACAAAAACAAATATGAAAAGGAAGTAAAAGTATTTAAGAAGTCAAAGTTAAAAATAAAAAGTAAATTAAATTAATTAAACGATTAGGTTAAGAGTACTTTTACAAAACAATTAAAATAAGTAGATTCAGTATTTTAAAAATAAAATTTAGTTGTATACGTCGTTAAATTAGGAGAAATACTACTAAAAATAAAAAAGTAAATACTTTAAATAATGTTAGTTATAATATTAAATCATTTGAAAAAGAAATGATGATATTTTTCAATTATTAAATTGAAACTGATATAAATTGGTGAATATTTACATTGAGAAATGATCTTAACTTGGAATAAATTCAATATTTTTTATTTTATTTATTTATTCGACACATGTTCTAGTGCACGACGAGTACTTATAAACAAACACAAATATGAAAAGGAAGTACAAATATTTAAAAAGTCAAAGTTAAAAATAAAAAGTAAATTAAATTAATTAAACTATTAGGTTAAGAGTACTTTTACAAAACAATAAAAATAAGTAAATTCAGTTTTTAAAAATAAAATGTAATTGTATATTTCGTTAAATTAGGAGAAATACTTTATAAAAAAAAGAAAGAATTAAATACTTTAAATAATGTTAGTTATAATATTAAATCTTAAAAAATAAATGATGATATTTACAATTATTAAATGTAAACTGATATAAATTGGTGAATATTTACATTTAGAAATTATCGTAACTTGGAATAAATTCAATATTTTTTATTTGATGTACTTATTCAACACATGTTCTAGTACACGACGAGTATTTATACACAAATATTAAAGGAAGTCTAAAGATAATACGGTTCATTAAACTATTTTTAAAATCTACTGTTTCCAGCAGCAACAGATCTTCCCTCCTGGACTGCAGGCAGGTTCTGAACTGGAGGTGGATTTGATTGGTCCTTTGGTTCTGCTGCAGCAGATCCACATGTTTGTAGCCGAGGGGGCCACGGCAGAACCCCCCGCCCCCCTACCCTCGCCCCCCCTTACACCGCCACTCAATTAATCCGGGTGTCAGGACTCTGCAGCGTGAAAACTGAGCAGATGAGTTTCAGCGGGGGGTGTGTGTGTGTGTGTGTGTGGGTTAGTGTGTGTGTGACGTCACACCCTCCATCCCTCTCTCACCGGACTGGTCCTCGGACGTGTCCGCCTCGTGGATCTGGTTGTCGAACCACATGTGGGCCACCGTCATGCGGTTCTGGGTCAGCGTGCCCGTCTTGTCGGAGCAGATGGTGGAGGTGGAGCCCAGGGTCTCCACGGCCTCCAGGTTCTTCACCAGGCAGTTCTTCTTGGCCATTCGCTTGGCAGTGAGAGTCAGACACACCTGGGGGAGGAAGGGGTGAGGACGGGTGAGGACGGGTGAGGAAGGGTGAGGACGGGGGAGAGAGAGGGAGGGAGGAGGAGGGAGCAAGAATGAGTGATTGTTAGTCAAATGCAACGGTGCATTCAAGGGTTTGTGCAGGGGAAATCATGTGTGGTGCAAACATGTGTGTAGGTGTGTGTGTCTGTGTGTGTGTGTGTCTGTGTGTGTGTAGATAGCAGGTGCACAGGGACATGAAAATTCCATGAATACGCACAATTCATGCGGCGAGATACGACAACCTGGACCACATTTATTCACGTCGGGAAAACTTGACACGCACACATGTTCGCCTATAAATACACACACAGCCGCCGCGCACACGCACACTTGTCGTCGCCGATAACCCTACACACACACAAACACACACACATTGTTGTCGAACCATGCGAGCGCACAATCGCTCATATGTCAGACCACCGGTGAATACACAAGCCGATACACACATACACGTCTACAAAATGCATTAACACAATGGACACACTTGAATCAGACACACACCTGCACAAAAAAAAACAACCCATTTGCAGAAACACAAACTTGGACGCAGACAAACACACTTATCTTTCTATTACACACTTGACTCTTGACGGAGTCGTCACTGCTTTCATTTGTTTTTAAAACCAAAATATGCCCAAACATCGGCTTTAAAAACGACTGTAACCTCTCGTCCTCAGTCGTAACTGCTTTCATTTGTTTTCAAACTAAAATATGTCCAAACATCGGCTTTAAAACGACTGTATCCTCTCGTCCTCAGTCGTAACTGCTTTCATTTGTTTTCAAACTAAAATATGTCCAAACATCGGCTTTAAAACGACTGTATCCTCTCGTCCTCAGTCGTAACTGCTTTCATTTGTTTTCAAACTAAAATATGTCCAAACATCGGCTTTAAAACGACTGTATCCTCTCGTCCTCAGTCGTAACTGCTTTAATTTGTTTTCAAACTAAAATATGTCCAAACATCGGCTTTAAAACGACTGTATCCTCTCGTCCTCAGTCGTAACTGCTTTCATTTGTTTTTAAAACCAAAATATGTCCAAACATCGACTTTGAAACAACTGTATCCTCTCGTCCTCAGTCGTAACTGCTTTCATTTGTTTTCAAACCAAAATATGTCCAAACATCGGCTTTGAAACGACTGTATCCTCTCGTCCTCAGTCGTAACTGCTTTCATTTGTTTTCAAACCAAAATATGTCCAAACATCGGCTTTAAAACGACTGTATCCTCTCGTCCTCAGTCGTAACTGCTTTCATTTATTTTCAAACCAAAATATGTCCAAACATCGGCTTTAAAACGACTGTATCCTCTCGTCCTCAGTCGTAACTGCTTTCATTTGTTTTTTTAAAACAAAAATATGTCCAAACATCGGCTTTAAAAACGACTGTATCCTCTGGTCCTCAGTCGTAACTGCTTTCATTTGTTTTCAAACTAAAATATGTCCAAACATCGGCTTTAAAACGACTGTATCCTCTCGTCCTCAGTCGTAACTGCTTTCATTTGTTTTCAAACTAAAATATGTCCAAACATCGGCTTTAAAACGACTGTATCCTCTCGTCCTCAGTCGTAACTGCTTTAATTTGTTTTCAAACTAAAATATGTCCAAACATCGGCTTTAAAACGACTGTATCCTCTCGTCCTCAGTCGTAACTGCTTTCATTTGTTTTTAAAACCAAAATATGTCCAAACATCGACTTTGAAACAACTGTATCCTCTCGTCCTCAGTCGTAACTGCTTTCATTTGTTTTCAAACCAAAATATGTCCAAACATCGGCTTTAAAGCGACTGTATCCTCTCGTCCTCAGTCGTAACTGCTTTCATTTGTTTTCAAACTAAAACATGTCCAAACATCGGCTTTAAAACGACTGTATCCTCTCGTCCTCAGTCGTTACTGCTTTCATTTGTTTTCAAACCAAAATATGTCCAAACATCGGCTTTGAAACGACTGTATCCTCTCGTCCTCAGTTGTAACTGCTTTCATTTGTTTTCAAACTAAAATATGTCCAAACATCGGCTTTGAAACGACTGTATCCTCTCGTCCTCAGTCGTAACTGCTTTCATTTGTTTTCAAACCAAAATATGTCCAAACATCGGCTTTGAAACGACTGTATCCTCTCGTCCTCAGTCGTAACTGCTTTCATTTGTTTTCAAACCAAAATATGTCCAAAGATCGGCTTTAAAAAGACTGTATCCTCTCGTCCTCAGTCGTAACTGCTTTCATTTATTTTCAAACCAAAATATGTCCAAACATCGGCTTTAAAACGACTGTATCCTCTCGTCCTCAGTCGTAACTGCTTTCATTTGTTTTTTTAAAACAAAAATATGTCCAAACATCGGCTTTAAAAACGACTGTATCCTTTCGTCCTCAGTCGTAACTGCTTTCATTTGTTTTCTAACCAAAATATAACCAAACATCGGCTTTAAAACAACTGTATCCTCTCGTCCTCAGTCGTTACTGCTTTCATTTGTTTTTAAAACCAAAATATGTCCAAACATCGACTTTGAAACAACTGTATCCTCTCGTCCTCAGTCGTAACTGCTTTCATTTGTTTTCAAACCAAAATATGTCCAAACATTGGCTTTAAAACGACTGTATCCTCTCGTCCTCAGTCGTAACTGCTTTCATTTGTTTTTTTAAAACCAAAATATGTCCAAACATCGGCTTTAAAACGACTGTATCCTCTCGTCCTCAGTCGTAACTGCTTTCATTTGTTTTCAAACCAAAATATGTCCAAACATCGGCTTTAAAACGACTGTATCCTCTCGTCCTCAGTCGTAACTGCTTTCATTTGTTTTCAAACCAAAATATGTCCAAACATCGGCTTTAAAACGACTGTATCCTCTCGTCCTCAGTCGTAACTGCTTTCATTTGTTTTTTAAAAACAAAAATATGTCCAAACATCGGCTTTAAAAACGACTGTATCCTCTCGTCCTCAGTCGTAACTGCTTTCATTTGTTTTCTAACCAAAATATGTCCAAACATCGGCTTTAAAGCGACTGTATCCTCTCGTCCTCAGTCGTAACTGCTTTCATTTGTTTTTTTAAAACCAAAATATGTCCAAACATCGGCTTTAAAACGACTGTATCCTCTCGTCCTCAGTCGTCTCACGGGATTTCATCTGTTTACACTGTTACACTGTTTTTGATTAACTTATGACCCAAGTTTGACTGCACTACTGAACATGACCACTAGTGGGAAAGTGTCTCTAAGGAGCAAAGTCTACTGAGGAGTTAGTGACATTTTACAAGGAAGGTGCAGTAAAGCTAGGTGGATTGCGACAGAACTCACGGTGACGGTGGCCAGCAGACCCTCGGGCACGTTGGCCACGATGATGCCGATGAGGAAGATGACGGCCTCCAGCCAGGTGTAGCCCAGGATGAGCGACAGGATGAAGAAGGACACGCCGAGGAAGACGGCCACGCCCGTGATCAGGTGGATGAAGTGCTCGATCTCGATGTTGATGGGCGTCCGGCGCACCTCCAGCTCGGACGCCAGCGTGGCGATGCGACCCATCACGGTCCGGTCCCCCGTGGCGATGACGATGCCTCGAGCCGTGCCTGAGGCGGGAACCAGATTGGGAAAAAAAGTTAGCGGTCGTTTCAGCGCCGCGGGAATAAACGCGTCGAGAACCACATCCAAGAAAGTGTTTTTGTGTTTTTGTAGTTTGAACGAAAACATCTGAACATCGACGTCTATACAAATCATTGAAATATGAAACACAACAAACAATTAGTTAATAAACACAAAACTAGCCTCCGGTAACAAATAGCTCGACACGACAACTCTGTTGACGCAACACAAATCTAATAGAAACATTATGAAGCACGAAAAAGATTCGACAACACGTTTTATACAAAACATCGAATTATGAAACAAAACAAACAATAAAATTAATAAACACAATAACAAATAGCTCAACACAACAACTCTGTTGATGCAACACAAATCTAATAAAAAACTTATGTAACACAAAGTACGAGAAAGACTCGACAAAACGTTTTACATAAAAACATGGAAATGTAAAACACAACAAAAAAATGAATTAATAAACACAAAAATCGCCTCACAATAACAAATAGCTCGACACAACAAATCTGTTGACGCAACACAAATCTAATAAAAAAATTATGTAACACAAAGTACGAAAAAGATTTGACAACACGTTTTTATACAAAACATTGAAATATGAAACACAACAAACAATAAATAAACACAAAAATCGCCTCACAATGACAGTTAGCTCGACACAAAAAATCTGTTGACACAACACAAATCTAATAAAAACATTATGTAACACAAAGTACGAAAAACATTTAACAACACGTTTTATATAAAAACATGGAAATATGAAACACAACAAACAATGAATTCATAAACACTAACATCGCCTCATAATAACAAATAGCTCAACACGACAAATCTGTTGACACAACACAAATATGATCAAAAAATTATGTAACACAAAGTACGAATAAGATTCGACAACATGTTTTATACAAAACATTGTATTATGAAACACAACAAACAATGAATTAATAAACACAAAAACCGCCTCCGGTGACAAAAAGCTCGACACAACAACTCTGTTGACGCAACACAAATCGAATAAAAACATTATGAAGTACGAAAAAGACTCGACAACACGTTTTATACAAAACATCAAAATATGAAACACAACAGGAATTAATTAACAAACACAAAAGTCGCCTCACAATAACAAATAGCTCAAGAAAACGCCTCTGTTGACACAACACAAATATTTATAAAAACATTATGTAACACAAAGTATGAAAAAGATTTGACAACACATTTTTATACGAAACATCGAAATATGAAACACAACAATAAAATGAATAAACACAAAAATCATCTCACATTAACAAATAGCTCGACACAACAACTCTTTTGACGCAACACAAATCTGATCAAATATTATGTAACACAAGGTACGAATAAGATTCGACAACACGTTTTAAAAAAAACGTCGAAATATGAAACACAACAAACAAAAAAATTAATAAACACAAAAATCGCCTCACAATAACAAATAGCTCGACACAACAAATCTGTTGACGCAACACAAATCTAATAAAAACATTATGTAACACAAAGTACGAAAAAGATTTGACAACACGTTTTTATACAAAACATTGAATTATGAAAAAAAAAAAACAATGAATTAATAAACACAAAAATCGCCTCCGGTAACAAATAGCTCAACACAACAACTCTGTTGACGCAACACAAATCTAATAAAAACATTATGAAGTACGAAAAAGACTCGACAACACATTTTTATACAAAACATCGAAATATGAAACACAACAATAAAATTAATAAACACAAAAATCAACTCACAATAACAAATAGCTCGACACAACAACTCTTTTGACGCAACACAAATCTAATAAAAACATTATGTAACACAAGGTACGAATAAGATTCGACAACACGTTTTAAAAAAAACATAGAAATATGAAACACAACAATAAAATTAATAAACACAAAAATCAACTCACAATAACAACTAGCTCGACACAACAACTCTGTTGACGCAACACAAATCTAATAAAAACATTATGTAACACAAAGTACGAAAAACATTTAACAACACGTTTTATATAAAAACATGGAAATATGAAACACAACAAACAATGAATTCATAAACACAAAAATCGCCTCACAATAACAAATGGCTCAACACGACAAATCTGTTGACACAACACAAATATGATCAAAAAATGATGTAACACAAAGTACGAATAAGATTCGACAACATGTTTTATACAAAACATTGAATTATGAAACACAACAAACAATGAATTAATAAACACAAAAACCGCCTCCGGTGACAAAAAGCTCGACACAACAACTCTGTTGACGCAACACAAATCTAATGAAAACATTATGAAGCACGAAAAAGATTCGACAACACGTTTTATACAAAACATCAAAATATGAAACACAACAGGAATTAATTAACAAACACAAAAGTCGCCTCACAATAACAAATAGCTCAAGAAAACGCCTCTGTTGACACAACACAAATATTTATAAAAACATTATGTAACACAAAGTATGAAAAAGATTCGACAACACGTTTTATTCAAAACATCGAATCATGAAACAAAACAAACAATAAAATGAATAAACACAAAAGTCGCCTCACAATAACAAATAGCTCGACACAACAAATCTGTTGACGCAACACAAATCTAATAAAAACATTATCTAACACAAAGTACAAAGAAGATTCGACAACATGTTTTATACGAAAAATGGAAATATAAAACACAACAAACAATGAATAAACAAACACAAAAATCACCTCACAATAACAAATAGGTCAACACAACAACTCTGTTAACGCAACACAAATCTAATAAAAACATGAAACACAAAGTATTAGACAAAATCGACAACATTTTGAAACACGACACTAATGACAAACACAACGACACACTAGTAAACAAGAACACAAATACAAACATCTAAGGCCAAAACACAAGAGTTAACACAACTCAACGCACACTGACGGACACAAATGGACACAAACGCACACTGACGGACACAAACGGACACAAACGGACACAAACGCACACTGACGGACACAAACGGACACAAACGCACACTGACGGACACAAACGCACACTGACGGACACAAACGGACACAAACGGACACAAACGCACACTGACGGACACAAACGCACACTGACGGACACAAACGGACACAAACACACACTGACGGACACAAACGGACACAAACACACACTGACGGACACAAACGGACACAAACGGACACAAACGCACACTGACGGACACAAACGCACACAAACGGACACAAACGGACACAAACGGACACAAACGCACACTGACGGACACAAACGGACACAAACGGACACAAACGTACACAAACGGACACAAACGCACACTGACGGACACAAACGGACACAAACGCACACTGACGGACACAAACGCACACTGACGGACACAAACGGACACAAACGCACACTGACGGACACAAACGCACACTGACGGACACAAACGGACACAAACGCACACTGACGGACACAAACGCACACTGACGGACACAAACGGACACAAACGGACACAAACGCACACTGACGGACACAAACGCACACTGACGGACACAAACGGACACAAACGGACACAAACATACACTGAGGGACACAAACGGACACAAACACACACTGACGGACACAAACGGACACAAACGGACACAAACGCACACTGACGGACACAAACGCACACAAACGGACACAAACGGACACAAACGGACACAAACGGACACAAACGCACACTGACGGACACAAACGCACACAAACGGACACAAACGGACACAAACGGACACAAACGCACACTGACGGACACAAACGGACACAAACACACACTGACGGATACAAACGGACACAAACGCACTCTGACGGACACAAACGCACACAAACGGACACAAACGGACACAAACGGACACAAACGGACACAAACGCACACTGACGGACACAAACGGACACAAACGGACACAAACGGACACAAACGCACACTGACGGACACAAACGCACACTGACGGACACAAACGGACACAAACACACACTGACGGACACAAACGGACACAAACGGACACAAACGCACGCTGACGGACACAAACGCACACTGACGGACACAAACGCACACAAACGGACACAAACGGACACAGACGGACACAAACGCACACTGACGGACACAAACGCACACAAACGGACACAAACGGACACAAACGGACACAAACGCACACAAACGCACACTGACGGACACAAACACACACTGACGGACACAAACGGACACAAACGCACACTGACGGACACAAACGCACACAAACGCACACAAACGGACACAAACGGACACAAACGGACACAAACGCACACTGACGCACACAAACGGACACAAACGCACACAAACGGACACAAACGCACACTGACGGACACAAACGGACACAAACGCACACTGACGGACACAAACGGACACAAACGGACACAAACGGACACAAACGGACACAAACGCACACTGACAGACACAAACGGACACAAACGGACACAAACGCACACTGACGCACACAAACGCACACTGACGCACACAAACGGACACAAACGGACACAAACGGACACAAACGGACACAAACGCACACTGACGGACACAAACGCACACTGACGGACACAAACGGACACAAACGGACACAAACGGACACAAACGCACACTGACGGACACAAACGGACACAAACGCACACTGACGGACACAAACGGACACAAACGGACACAAACGGACACAAACGGACACTGACAGACACAAACGGACACAAACGGACACAAACGCACACTGACGCACACAAACGCACACTGACGCACACAAACGGACACAAACGGACACAAACGGACACAAACGGACACAAACGCACACTGACGGACACAAACGCACACTGACGGACACAAACGGACACAAACGGACACAAACGCACACTGACGGACACAAACGCACACTGACGGACACAAACGGACACAAACGCACACTGACGGACACAAACGGACACAAACGCACACTGACGGACACAAACGCACACTGACGGACACAAACGGACACAAACGCACACTGACGGACACAAACGCACACTGACGGACACAAACGCACACTGACGGACACAAACGGACACAAACGCACACTGACGGACACAAACGCACACTGACGGACACAAACGCACACTGACGCACACAAACGGACAGGTGGATAAAATCGTCTCCATAATGTCGCGCTCGCTGGCGTCCAGATGGTTCGGCGACACTCGACCCTCGCGGGCGACAACCAGACGTGAACTACTGACCCTCGACACAGTTGGTGGAGAAGAAGCAGATGTTTCGCGTCTCCAGCGGATTGTCGTTGGTGAACTCAGGCGAGCGCGTCTGCGGCTCCGACTCGCCGGTCAGAGACGAGTTGTCCACCTGCGGAGCCGCCATGACTTTTACTCAACATGTCCATCATCGACACACAATAACACACTAAAATGACAACAACAACAAACTAATTTTTTTTAACATGCTAAAGATGCTAACGAAGCTAACAATGCCAACGAAGTTAAATAATTGAATTAGCTAGCAAATGTTTCTGAGTGAAAAAAATGTTTAAATAATATGATGCTAACGTAGCGGACGTGCTACATTAGAGTCAGTTCAAAATATTCCTGAAGCTAAAGTTCAAATTCAAAGTAAAAACGAAGAAAACATTTGCTTTGAAAAGTTGCTAAATAGTTAGCTACATGTTCTCAGTGTTATCTTGACCTTTAAAGTATATATTTTATTGAATATTGTTTTGATTGTTTAAGCGATTTGTGACCCTGGTCTGGAAAAGCGCTATATAAATAAATATTACTTACTTACTTACTTGTTATCTCTGGGTCACGGTGACCCGAAGGCCTGGAAACAAATGTGTTTGTGGTATCCCTTTTGTTGTCTCTGGGTCAAAGGATACCACAAACAAATTTGTATTCGGGCCTCCGGGTCACCTTAATCCAGAGATAACACAAAAGATAAGATATTCCATAAGCTTAAGTTTAAATTTAAAGTCAAAATAAAGGAATCATTTGCGTTACAAATTTTCTGAAACCGTTAGCATTGTGCTAAATAGGGGGGTGAGAAAAATATACGATTTATAGCAACATTTTTTTCACATTACAAAATAGAAATATTATGGCATGAATCGAGTTCAAAATTTAAAAACATATTAAAAAAGAGTTGTTCTGCTAAATGTTTAGCATGCTAACGAAATTGAATACTTGAATTAGCTGACGAAAAAAATTCAAAAAAATGTGATGCTAACGTAGCGGACGTGCTACTTTAGAGTCAGTTCAAAATATTCCCGAAGCTAAAGTTCAAATTCAAAGTAAAAACAAAGAAAACATTTGCTTTGAAAAGTTGCTAAATAGTTAGCTTCTGTACTAATAGGGGTGTGAGAAATGTATCGCAATTTTTTAATATTTAATATTTCTGTATCGAATTCAACAGAGTTTAATGGATCTCAAAAAGAAAATTAAAAAAAACATATCAAGAGTAACAGCTGTAAATTGTACAACAAACTAATAATGTTGTGTACTTTAATTAGCAGACGAACCTTCAAAAACTATTCTGAGTGACAAACAATTTCAAATAATATGATGCTAACGTAGCGGTCGTGCTACTTTGGAGTCAGTTAAGATATTCCTGAAGCTTAATTTAAATTAAAAGTCAAAATAAAGGATACAATTACTTTGCAGTGAAAACAGTTAGCTAAGGTGCTAGAAATAGATAAACTAATTTATCGCAATATTTTTTCTAAAGATACTGTATCGAAATTCAATGATATCAATTATTGTGTTGCAATTACACTTACGGCCGCTAGAAGCAGTCTTTAACATTAACAATGAAATCCTGTGATATCCCAGTAACGACTGAGGACCAGAGGATACAGCCGACTACAGCAGCTTTTAAAGCTGATGTTTGGACTTATTTTGGTATCAAAACAAATGAAGCTAACATGCTAACGAGGAACCAAAGATCCGCTCAGACCTTGCAGCCGCTGGAGGAGATGATCCTCAGGTCGGCAGGGACTCGATCTCCTCCCTTGATCTCCACCAGATCTCCCTGGACCACGTTCTCCGCCTCGATCTGGAGCTTCTCTCCCTCGCGGATCACGATGGCTTGCTGGAGGCGTGGAGGAGAACCAGGAGGTCAGCAGGTCTGTGCACTTGTTTGAAAAACCATTGGATTCTCCAGCTGAACTATGTGTTTATTTGTTGTTGTAGAATGAAAATGTTGTTGTCATTTTTGTTTGTGCATCGGGTTGTGTATTTGATGTGTTATGAGCTAATGCATTTGCATTTAATTCGTTGTTGTGTTTTGTGTTGTTTTATTTGCTAGGTATAATAACACTTTTTGTGTCGTTATTATGAATTGTGTCTGATTATTTTTAGTGTTTCATTTTGTGTTGTGTTTATTTAAGTATAGGGTCCTTTGCAGTGTAACTCTTTTACATGTTAGAGTTTGTGTTTTATGTCGTTGTTGTTTCTTTATATCCCAGTTATTTTGTTTTTTGTCATCTGTTTGTTTCAAGCTCGTTTGTAGATGTGTTTTTCATTTGCTTATTTCTTTGTTTACTGATCAAAAGTGTTATTGTTCAGTGTGTGTTATTAGTTGATCGGTAGTTGTGTTAAACTTGTTACATGTGTGTAATTCGTTGTTGTGTTCATTTCCTGGTTATTTTGGTATTTTGTTGTTGTGTTTTTTAAATATGTGTTTATCTTTCATTTGAATATGTTTAGCTTTTGTGTTTTATTACATATTTCTATGTTTTGTGATTCAATGTGGCTTTGCAATGTTGTGTGTTTGGTTGGTGGTTGTGTTTAAAGTTGACCAAACCAATATCGAGTGTTTTGTTGCTTTAGGAATCCATGTTGTGTTTGGTGTTTTCTTTTTTTGTTGTGTGATACATTTTTGATGTTTATCCATGTCATTTCTTCTTTACTGCTTCTGTGTTTCATTTGCTCGTGTCATTTATATTTGTGTTTATATTTTCATATTTTTATGTCAACTGTCCTGTTCAGTGCATGGAGTATGTTGTTGTGTTTAGCAGCTCTATAATATGTGTAGCTAATTGTTTCGGTTTTGTGTTTATTTACATATTTATTTTTGTGTTTTAACGCGGCTTCGTAATGTTGTGTTTTTTTTGTTGCATTTAATAATCTGCTTGAGTCTTATTTCTATGTTACTGGATGTGTTGATGTGTTGTTTAGTTGTGTTACTAATTTAATTGGTAGTTGTGTTTCATATTTTTCTGATTGTTTATTGTTGTCGTGTTTAGCAACAATGGAAAGTGTTGTGTTTCTCCTGTTTTATTACATATATCTGTGTTTAGTGATTGGGTTTTGTGTTGATCGGTACATGTTTTATTCAATTATTATTTGTGTTTTATTTGTGTTTATATTCAGAGAATCTCTAGACGAGTCCTGGACTCACCTGCGGCACCATCTTCTTGAAGGAGTCCATGATCCTGGAGCTCTTGGCCTCCTGGAAGTAGGAGAAGCAGCCGGTGATGATGACCACGGCTGCGAGTACGACGCCCAGGTACAGCTGCAGACACAGATCACAGATCAGTGACACGCGTGACCACCGGCCCCGCTTGATGATGTCATCAGATGGAGACAGTGAAGTGTACATTCCTTGCAGGAATCTGAGGGACACTCTGAAGTGGCCCTCAGGGGCCTCGAGCTACATCTCGGATTAAACCGTCGCGGATTAAAGTCGTCACACGACGGCGTGGAGTGTCACGTGACGACCGGAGTGCGGCGAGTCCGCGGGGGGCCTGAGCCGACGGCAGCGGTCAGCACTAATCTGCAGGCGGGTTCGATCGGTTCCCGCGGGATTGAGGTTACCACAGCGTGACCTGGATGTTCCGGCACGATACGCCGGGAGATTTACAGGCGAGAGGTCGAGCGGTTCAGACGTGGAGCAGAATCTGTGAGCGTTTTGGAAGTTGGAGCTCCGAGGAAAGTTGGAGAAACACGGAACTGAGACTTTATAACTATTTTTATCTTATCTCGATGTCTGATCGTTTCATCTGGCGAATTAAAAATTGATCAATTATTTATTATGAAAAAAATTGCAAAAATCAATGTGATTGAGCTGAAATAGAAACAAAACAAATCTATATGAATAATAATAAATAATAATATTTTAAAATTAAGAGATCTTAAAAAAATCTACTTTAATCATAAAAAGTTGGCAATAAAAATTAAAAATAATCTTAAAAGTAAAAGATCTGCCAGAGTAAAAAAAAAAACAACTTATATTAGAAAAAATACTAATAAAATGTTATAATAATAATAATTTAAAAATATAAAAATATAAGTGGGTGGAGACAAACTTGACCTTTGATTGACTATGAAAAAAAGCACAAATACATTTAAATGTAAAAAAGAATAATACATTTAAAAAAAAAATAACATTGGAAAACAACAAATTTATAAGGTAAAAATAAGAGTAAATATTAGACACAAACTTGAAAATTGACTATGAAAAATAGCAACAAAAAAAACGTTTAAATGTAAATTGAATAAATTATAAACTATTTAAAAAATGTAAAAACAAGAAAAGTAATTATTGAAACATTAACAAATAAGATTAAATAATAGGCACAAACTTGTTTATTGATTATATAAAAAAGCAATAATTAATGTAAAGGTGATAAATAATAATTACTTATTTAATAATACTAAAAATAAAAAATAAATGTGAACTTATACATGATTAAAAAAAGTAAAGAATGGCAGAAAAAACGACTTGACTTGATTATGAAGAAGCACAAATTAATTTATATGTAAATAATAATAATTAATTATATTAAAAAGACAAAATATTGTTTTTAGCTAAAACATAAAAATAGAGTAAACTTGAAATAATGATTGACTATAAAAAAAAAGTAAATATGAATATATGATTTAAACGTGAAAAAAACATCCAAATGTTTAAATAATTGAAGAAAGAGTTGTAAGTCGTAGCAACATGCTAGCAGCTACAAACGCTAACGTCGCTCGACGGTCAAAAAAAAATGGACGCCAGTTTGTCTCACGTTGTCGTTGACAGGCTCGTCCTCCGTCGCCACTTGGATGCTGTACGCGAAGAAGCACAAGATGGCGCCGATCCAGAGCAGGATGGAGAATCCTCCGAACAGCTGACGGCAGAACTTGACCCACTCGGGCGTGGTGGGGGGAGGGGTGAGCGAGTTCGGACCGTCCCGCTCCAGAACCTCCGCGGCCCGAGCCGTGGTGAGACCCTGAGGAGGAACCAGAGTTTTTTAGACACTTTTATTGAATGAAGAACCACATTAACTAAATATAAAATAAATACATTTAAAATCAATATAAATAAAGCAAAATTCACGAAAAAAAGTGGGAGAAATATTTAATAAAAACAATCTGAAAAAAAATATGATTCAAATGTAAAGGATTAAAACATAATTGAACAAAAACTGTATAAAAAGAAGTGCTGACAAATAATCTTAATATATATATATATATATATTTGAGTAAAACTTTTAAAATAAAAAAATGCAATAAAACTTGAAATAATAATAAAAAAAATACATTTAAAATCAATAAAAGTAAAGTAAATGTATGACTATAATGGAAACACAATAATAATAACGTATAACAATAAGGTTTATGATTTTAAAAAGTACTAAATTATTTCAATCAATTAAGATCAACATATTTAAAAAACAATTAAACCATTTTT